>NW_026731719.1:130000-242500 GCF_028476545.2 Physella acuta | reverse complement strand
TATACCTTAATTAGGTAGACAATGTAATTTGAAAACTACTATGTTCAAATTAAAATAAGAAGATACAAAACTATTCATATAAAAAAAGTTCTGTAAGATCAAGCTTATAGATTCACTGAAAATAAGAAAAGACAATTAATTAGGTTTTGTTCATAAAAGCTTTTGTCGAAAAATATGGAAAAAATCACATGAGCGACTAAATCTATCATGAAATAAAACAACAGTTTTATTTCTTGTTTTCAGTGAATTTAAAAGCGTGTTAATTAGAAAGGTGTTTATATTTGTTTTATATTTAGTTTTCTTGCTACCGTTATTTCTGGGGGGGGGGGGGGGTTTAAACAGTTGCATCGCCATTGTTTTCGTATATTTTTCCTTTATCTTGTACTTTACACAGTCCGTGGGAAGGCGGGACACAACCAACACCATCATTGAACCAGCTGTGTGCCTATCTTGTCAATGACACCATACAGTTCAATACGTGTAACTCGTGGTTGGGCTTTGTCTGCCAGAGGTCAAAAGGTTCGTCTTTCTAATTGCTTTTTACTTTCTCGTATATACGAAGTATAACGTCTTGTAATCGTGCAAAAAAAAGTCGAGATTTTTCAAATCTCGACGTTTTACACCTCACTGATAAGGTAAAACATAATTTTGCAATCTTGTCCGTATGTCTGTGTGTCTGTCTGTCTGTTTGTCTGTCTGTGTGTAAACACGATAACTTGAGTACCGTTACAGCTAGGTTGATGAAATTTCATATATAAGTATTTTATCAAAACCGTAGATCCGTATAAACTTTTGAGCGATTTGCGGTAACCGAGAGTGGAATTTTTTCTACTTTGAATTGTTCAAAGGCCTATAACTTAAGTACTATTTCAGATAGATAAATGAAATTTCACATGTAAGAAAAAGATCCAATTCTCGACCTTCTTTCAAATTTTGAGTAATTTCCGTTGACCAGAAGTACTAATTTACGCTATTTCCGATTTCTACAAAAAACGCATGTAAATTTATAAAGTACAAATAATATAGCGCACTATTATGCACATTTTGTTTTGCCGTTCGCTTGGTGCGCAATTCTTTTTTTCTACTAGATTTTATTCTATTTTAAAAGTTTAAGTAAACAAAAATCATGTCTATATTCCGAGTTGACATCCCACGAAATGTTATATTAGAATATTCGAGAAAGTTTAGGGGAGATCACACCCGGTTTATTTTGCTATACATTTTTTATTTTTTAGTGACTTGTCTTGGACTTTATCTCAAATGTATCTTACTGCTACTCTACTTATAGCATACAGTATATTCAGTACACTACTAGGTCAAAAAAAAAAGAGATTTTTGGCCGCTAGTACTATTGAAATAGGGCTTATACGTCAGTCACCAGCTAGTAGTTTTCAAACCAAATCTAGATATTTTTATTAAATCAGTAAAAAATAAATAAATAGAAAAATTACTTCCGCTATTTAAATTCGTAAACAATGATAATGATTTAGGCATGCAAAAAGTAAAATAGAGCCTTGTTTTAACGAAGCATACAGTTTGTTATTATTTATTCAAATGTAAAAAGTTGTTTGAAACGTAATTACAAAATCGATATAGCATTAATAACCCAAAGTCTATTATTAGTAAAATAAATATATAGGACTAATTGTCGTAGTTTTAGCATTCCTGGAACTTAGAAATCTTGAAGCGATGCCTAGAGAAAAATAATAGAGATGTTTGGTTGTTGTTTTTTGTCGGTCGGTCTGTCGGTCTAAAACAATGGTCATTAGACAACAAAGGGTGGGTGGGCATAATGAGTGTAGGACAAAAGGCCGACATAAAAAAGGCCGACAGGACAAAAAAGCTGACATGGACAAAAGACCGACATTAAAAGGGCAGGCTACACAAAAGCCCAACAGCAGAAAGGCAGAAATTCAAAAGGCCGACACCTAAAACGCCGACAAATCTTAAGGATGACAAATATAAAATTCTTATAATGTGGAGCGTTAAAGAGAAGAGACGATGCTAGTTACTATCTTTATAATGTAAACATTTGGGTCCACGTGACTGGAAATAACGGGACTGTCTTAAAGGCACCAGTAGGGCCTAACTAAATATAACGAAATATGGGTGACTATTCTCTGGTATAGCACTTTTATGTCACTCAGGTGAAACAAACATCAAAGAACGACGTAAAAAGCCGCCAGATATTGGTTAATGTGTTGTGAAGTGCAGCCGACAAAACATATTTCCAATCAGTATTAAGCTATCTTAAATAAACTTGATTATTTTTTGGGATGCTAATTGATACTAGCGAAAAATTCTTTTATTAAAGAGCACATAAAAATTGAAATTTGTATGGAGACCAAATCAAATGTAACACCGCCTTTATTCAATCACATAATTTAGATCTGCCTTTCTCTTGTGACATCGAAGACCAATGGATGGCTATAAATGGATCCTGCATTAAATATTTTTATACCAGTCAATCCTGGTTTGCAGCACAGTAAGTCACTTATTATGTTCCATTTTGACCACATTTATTTCTAGTGCTTTATGGTTGAGTCCAGGACATTAACCACCCCCCTCCCAACACCCGTCAATAACTCCCTTATCTTTCGCTCCAGCCCACCCCACAAGTAGAACTTACACATTTATAATTATATACTTTAAAAATAAAACAAATATAAAGTAGCTTTGTAGCAACAAGCATTTTAATGCACTGGGAAAAAGAAAATAAAACTATTTATCTTTCTGTCACAAAGCTTTATATATATATATATATATATATATATATATATATATATATATATATATATATATATATACGAGCTGCATATTAATGCTAGGAGACGGTGAATCATTTTTTTACTGTACAAGCTTGGGAATAGAACAAAACCATTTACAAACACAAAGTAAAACAAAGGCAAATAGAAACACAAACAAACGTAAACACAATCACAACACAAACGCAATACGGACGCAAACACAAACGTAACATAAATACCAAGACAAAAGAAAACGCAAAGACAAATGCAAACAAAAAAAACCACACCGTCCAACTTAAACAAAAACGCAAACACAGCGCAAGCACAAAAGAAAACACAAACCCAAACGTAAACGTAAACGCAAAAGCAAACCCAAACATAAATACAACGCAAACTCAAAACGCAAACGTAAACACAAACACAAACGAAATGACAAATACCAAAACCACGCAAATTAAAACAAAAAGGCAAAACGTAAACACAAACCAACTCAAACAAAAACGAAAACACATACACAAACACAAATGCAAAGACAAATATAAATGCAACACGCAAACACAAATAATAATGCAAAAGACAACACAAGTGCAAACGAAAACTAAAAAAAAAACGCAAACTGAATCTGGAACTCAAACACAAACGCAAACACAAACATTATCAATTACATTTTCCCGACCTCAGCGCCCAGAGAGAGAGAGAGAGAGAGAGAGAGAGAGAGAGAGCGTTTCCTACATTCTCTAATTTAACCATCACTTAAAATAACACCAAAAAATGTGATTTTAACAGATCATACATATAACAACAAAAAATTGATAAAACTCTGTGCCGACTATTTAAAAAAAATTAAATAATCTTAACATTTATCTACTTAACTTATGAGCATTAACATATCTACTAATACTAATAGTTTTGCTGTCTGTCTATGTATCTGACAAGAACGCTCTGTCTGACAAGAACGCTCTAGAGAAAACACAAGCAAATTAAAAACCTGCATAGTAATTCGAAAAACGAAGTATGACGTCGCCACATTTAGCACAGTATCTCAAGCCGGAGAGTGCACACAGTAATATGACGTCATTGATTCTCGAGTAAACATTGAATACAAAGGCAATTTTGTCTAATCTAAGTGGTTTGCGTGAAGAGTTTCTAATATACAATTCTTCGGGTAGGGGCGAAGCCCCACCCCCGCGTAAGAACGTCTGAGCCCCCCCCCCTCCCCAACTCAAAAAAAATTTCCTCATCGATACTCTATAATAAAATTACCGCCTAATTAATGTGTCTAATCTAAAAAGTGGTTTTCTTGCAATTTCTTTAATGCAATTCTTCGGGTAGTGGCTAAGCGCGACACCAGTGTTTCTTTCATACTTTTTCCTCTCTTCCGGTAGGGGCGAAGCCCCGCACAGATTCTTCCTTTAGTTTGTATGATCTACAAATGCGACCAGTGTTTCTTTCAGACTTTTTTCCTCCCCGTAGAGGGGTGGGGGTACTTGAAATTTTCGGGGGCGGGGGTAGAATTTTCTGGGAGGGGGCGGACACTGGAAAAATTATATAATTATATTTCGTTGAATGGGACGGTAGACATGTTTTGGGGTGTGTGTGGGGGGGGGGGGGGCGGAGCCCCCTCCTCCCAAGTAGAGTTGCCTGAAAGAAACATGTTTTTTGGGGGGGGTGGGGGGTGGGGGGGTGGTGTGTGTGTGGGGTGGTGGGGGGGTGGTGTGTGTGGGGGGGGTGGGGTGGTTTTAGTTTAGAGAAAAGAGACAGCACTATCAGCCTAGCGCCCGTTGTATCCTTCCTCAACGGGCCATTTTTCTCGTATATATAATAGTTTCGCTGTCTGTCTATCTATCTATCTATGTATCTGTCGGGAACGCTATAGATAAAAGATAAGCAAAGTAAAAACATGATTAGTAATTCGAAAAACGAAACGTGACGTCACATGGAGCATATAGTAGAAAATAGTCAAAAGCCGGGAGAGTGCACACAATAATATGACGTCATTGATTCTCGAGTAAACATTGAATTAAAAAGCCAATGTTGTCTAATCTTAAAATTGGTTTGCGTGTAGAGTTTCTTTCATGCATATCTTCGGGTAGGGGCAAAGTCCCCCCCCCCCCCCTCAAAATAAATGACGTCATCGATAATCTATAATAAAAATACTTACATTACGGCCTAATTAATATGTTTAATCTTAAAAGTGTTTTGCGTGAAAAGAGTCGCTTTCATGCATCTCTTCGGGTAGTGGCGAAGCCCCCCCCCCCCCCCGCTAGAACGCCTAAGCCGCCATCTCATAAGAAATGACGTCATCGATACTCAATAAAAAAACTGACTTTGTGTGAAGAGTTTATTTCATGCATCTCTTCGGGTAGGAGCAAAACTCCAACCCCGGTAGAACGTATATGCCGACCTCATCCCCCCCCCCACCACCTCAAAGAAGTGACGTCATTGATACTCCATAATATAAATACTGACCTTACGGCCTAAATTATGTCTAATGTTATAAGTGTTTTGCATGAAGAGTTTCTCTACTGGTAGGGGCGAAGCCCCTTTACCCCCCACTCCCCCTATATATATATATATATATATATATATATATATATATATATATAGGCCTATATATATATATATATATATATATATATATATATATATATAGGCCTATATATATATATATATATATATATATATATATATATATATATATATATATATATATATATATATATATATATATTGGCCTATATATATATATATATATATATATATATATATAATAGTATGACTATTCCTATTTATCTGCATATCAAGCCCGATATTCTTAACAGACGAGTTTCTTTCTCAAGTTCAAAGGGTGAAAGGGGGGAAGGGGGGATAATAATACGGTATGAGATGGGGAAACTTCCGGGTTTTTTTAATGGTTGCCGGATGTTAACGTCTTGCTCCACTGATTTTTTAATGTGTTCAACATTTGTGAAATCTGGCACTTCATATTCACGGAAAACTGAAAACGAATGGCAACATAATGACAAATCTGAATGTTTGTAGTGTGTGATTATAATTGCGCTTTTAGTTGTTGTTTTTTTTTTGTAAATTTAAAATACGTCACTAGAATGTAATCACGAGTAGGTCAACACAATGTAAGTCTTTAGTACGCTACTATATCACTGAACAGTATCGAAGTAATCCTATACATATATCATTAAACATCATCTAAAAGTGTAGCATATACATGACTAATATCTGTATTGCCAGAGATACGTGCCTCCGTCATGATGGGGTTTTGGCTAAACCCACAACCCTACAACAAATGGCCTACATCTGGGACCAAGCCAAACTTAGCTCCAAGATGTCTTGGATAGGTTTAAAGTCGAACCACTTAACTAACAAGGTGTGCAATCAAATATATTTGGCTCAGAAAACTTTTTACAGGCAAACAGAGAGAGAGAGAGAGAGAGAAGAGAGAGAGAGAGAGAGAGAGAGAAAGAGAGAGAGAGAAAGAATGAGAGGGAGAGGGTTAGAGATAGAAGTGTGAACGTGGACTTTTTATATATTAGATCTAAAAAATCTAATATACAAGAAACTTTAGGGGACATGTAAGTAAATTTCTCTTTCAAACTTAACGGTTTCAAAGGGCAAGTGAAGTAGAGTTCACTTGTTTCTGTGACCTTGGCATATGAAGAGATAGTATGGTCAGCACTATGCCCAGCCGCCTTTACTTTCCCTAACGTGAGATAGGTACCCATTAGAGTTCAGTAGACTCAGGGAAGGTCCAACTCTCTACCGCTAAACCAATCCGTTCCCTTATGAGTCATGACTCCGACTTTATTCAGTATGAATGGATAGAAAGTTAAGTAAGTCAACTAACTTAAAAACCCATGTGAAATATTTTGTTTATAGTATGAATGGACAGAAAGTTAAGTCAACTTACTTAAAAACACATGTGAAATATTTTGTTTATAATATGAATGGACAGAATGTTAAGTCAACTAACTTAAAAACACATGTGAAATATTTTGTTTATAATATGAATGGACAGAAAGTTAAGTCAACTAACTTAAAAACACATGTGAAATATTTTGTTTATAATATGAATGGACAGAATGTTAAATCAACTAACTTAAAACACATGTGAAATATTTTGTTTATAATATGAATGGACAGAAAGTTAAGTCAACTAACTTAAAAACACATGTGAAATATTTTGTTTATAATATGAATGGACAGAATGTTAAGTCAACTAACTTAAAAACACAAGTGAAATAATTTGTTTATAGTATGAATGGATATAAAGTTGTCAACTAACTTAAAAACACATGTGAAATATTTTGTTTATAATATGAATGGACAGAATGTTAAGTCAACTAACTTAAAAACACAAGTGAAATATTTTGTTTATAGTATGAATGAACAGAAAGTTAAGTCAACTCAGGGGCGTAGCGAGGGGGGGGGGGGGCGGGGGTGCGGACCGCACCGGGTGACACCATTTAGGGGGGTGACACCAAGGCAAAATAATAATCATTAAAAAAGTTTTAAAAAACCCACGTTTTCTGATTGAACTAAAAAGTAGAAAATAAATACTATACATCACAATAATGCAAGCGATCACTCTACTATAAGCGATGAAAAACGTGGGGCGCCGAAGTAAAAGTTATATTACTATTGATTAGATAATACTATTGACTTTTATTAGGGAGCTTGTAGAGAGTCAACAGTATTAGAAACTGTAAGAAAATCACGGCGCCCCATGTTTTTCATCGCTTATAGTAGAGTGATCGCTTGCATTATTGTGATGTATAGTATTTATTTTCTACTTTTTAGTTCAATCAGAAAACGTGGGTTTTTTAAAACTTTTTTAATGATTATTTTTTCTACTTTTTAGTCTTTGTCTGTTTGTTTGCATTGAAATCTTGCTATCGATTTTATCTTTTCACTTTTTTTTGGTTAAACGAAGACAACTCGTAAAAAGACAACTCGTAAAAAACGAGAGACCCTTTCTTCTTCGGTCTCAATCGCAAGTGAATGATTGTCAGAGGTTAGTTGATAGCGGTTAGGACGAGGGCTGGTTACTGACTAGAACACATAGATTTGAACCCGTGTCGAGTGGGATAGCAATCGTGTGCCCAACCACTCGACCATATCGTCTCCCCCAAACTGGCCACCAGTGGTAATAGTTACCTCCTGTAAGTTTAAAGTCAGTTCAAACTAAATTATCTGCCCCTAAGCCTGTCGCGACATGGGATCGTTCGCTTCACTGCGCGCGGCAAGAGAGAGGCGAGCTACGCGTCGCTCGTTTTTTTTCTAATGGCTCGCAGAGGAGAATTATATATATAGATTATATAGCGGTCTAAAATGCTCAATAAAATGTTTCCATTGATCAATTTAGTAATAATAACAATTGAATATTCTATGGTCATCCAAAAGAAAGCTTCCCTGAAATTTTCAGCGCGCTAGCTAACTGGGAAGTGCCAGAAAAATATATAGAGAAAAACTCGAGGGAGGGTGCAAATCGAAAGTTTGAGGGGGGGGGGGGGTGCAAATCGAAAATTTGAAAGTTTGTCCCTGGGAAGGGTCTCTATGCCTCTGGGGGGGGGGGTGACACCATTAAGTGCCGCACCGGGTGACACCCGACCTCGCTACGCCACTGAGTCAACTAACTTAAAAACACATGTGAAATATTTTGTTTATAGTATGAATGGACAGATGGTTCCCCGCTTGACTCATCCATGCAATGGTGGAGTGATAAGCAACCATTAAACATAAGGTAAGAAAATAAAGGGCATCAAACAAAAAGTAGGTTAATTAGATTTTTTCTCGTTTGTAATGTGTCATCTGTGTTGTCTGATGTGATTTATTTAATCTGTGATTTGTAATGGGTCATCTAAGTTACGGCTTGTGAGATCTGATTTATGTAATGAGTGATGGTATTTCTGTAATGTGTGATGTGATTTAAATAGTATCTGATGTGATATATGTAGTATCTTATGTACTTCCTTTCGTGTGATATGTGTTTTCTTTTTTTTTTGTAGTGTGTGATGTAAACATTTTCTGTATTGTAACATGTAAGCGTTTTCGGTATTTAAAAAAAACAACTAAGACTTGTCCTTAATGTTCGTGTAAGAGGTAGCCTGTTCTTTCTGACAGTTCTACGGATACGTGTGGCTACATCAATGGAACCAGTAGACGACTGGGATCGTGGGGCACAGAAAACTGCTCTACATCATACACATTTACTTGCATGAAACCTTCAGGTTAGTTGTTCATACACATTTACTTGCATGAAACCTTCAGGTTAGTTCTTCATACACATTTACTTGCATGAAACTCTCAGGTTAGTTGTTCATACACATTTACTTGCATGAAACCTTCAGGTTAGTTGTTCATACACATTTACTTGCATGAAACCTTCAGGTTAGTTGTTCATACACAGTCACTTGAATGAAACCTTCAGGTTAGTTGTTCATACACATTTACTTGCATGAAACCTTCAGGTTAGTTGTTCATACACATTCACTTGCATGAAACCTTTAGATGAGTTGTTCATACACATTTACTTGCATGAAACCTTCAGGTTAGTTGTTCATACACATTCACTTGCATGAAACCTTCAGGTTAGTTGTTCATACACATTCACTTGCATGAAACTTTTAGATGAGTTGTTCATACACATTTTCTTGCATGAAACATTAAGGTTAGTTGCTATACTTTATGTAGAAAACATTCAAAACTCACGATATCATGAAGATCTCTGTAGTTGTCACATTTACTTTAATTGTAAACCTAGCCCAGCTGTATGAACAATTACAATATCGCTATGTCTTTTTCCACTCATCCCAATCAAGTACTTTTATCAATGATTACTTTTATGTTGCCTTATTTCGTGATTCAGTAGCTTAGATTGGAACACCAAATAAAATAGCTTAGGTACAAACAAGTTGACAACGGGTTACAAATAACTTGGTCGTGAACAAATACATTTCATGAAACGGCAACGATATCTTTTAAAATCGAAATCTTAACAGCAAAGCGCAAAATAATTTTAGAGTTATGTTAATGTTTTAGTAAGATTTGTTGCACAGAAGTTTAAATATATGATATACATGAAGATTTGTTGCACAGAAGTTTAAATATATGATATACATGAAGATTTGTTGCACAGAAGTTTAAATATATGATATACATGAAGATTTGTTGCACAGAAGTTTAAATATATGATATACATGAAGATTTGTTGCACAGAAGTTTAAATATATGATATACATGAAGATTTGTTGCACAGAAGTTTAAATATATGATATACATGAAGATTTGTTGCACAGAAGTTTAAATATATGATATACATGAAGATTTGTTGCACAGAAGTTTAAATATATGATATACAATATGTTGAAAGGATCCAGCTACAAACATTCTGAATGTACAGCGGCAGTAGTGTACGCAGGGAGAAAAACGCTACGGACATTTTAAGGATAGTGGCGTCTTTTTCGGTGATAATTAAATAAAATTTAAAACAAGAACTGCAACACAAATAAGAAACAGAAAAAATAAAACGTGAGTAATCTTCCTTAGCTTTTTCGTATATTCTTATATAACCACATCGGGGGATGGACACTCGGGGTATAGACATGATTTTAATTACTTAAACTTTTAAAAATAGAATAGAATCTCGTTTAAAAAAAGAATCGCGCAGCATGTGAATGTCAAACAATATTTGTATAATAGTGCGGACCGGAAGTAGTAATTTTTACTATTTCCGATTACTCAAAAAAACGCATGTGAAATTACAAAGTTCTAATAATATTCCGCACTATTATGCACAGTTTATTTCGCGTTCACTAGGTGTGCAATTATTTTTTTTACGAGATTCTATTCTATTTTTAACAGTTTAAGTAATTAAAAATAGATAAAAATATTGTCCCGAGTTCCCATCCCCCTTAGTGTTATATAAGAATATTCGAGAACGTTTAGGGGAGATCACTCCCAGTTTATTTTCATTCAACAGTCAATAAAGTCATTCTATTTTGTGTGTAGACGCTAAATCTATACATCACCCCAATACTTTATTTGGTAACCTTGACCTACACGTAGTTACTGCACATTCATACTAAATTTAGTCGAAGTCATACCCCTAAACCTAGCAACTCAGCTTAAACTTGACGCAGAACATCTACCGCCCCCTTGAACTAAATAGAATGTATATAAAAATGTATACTTTCATCAGTGGTGTCCCCCCTCCCCCACCCATCCTTGGAAAATTTTAGTACGCGTGGATTGACTAAATTCTTTGGGGGGGGGGGGGGGGGGAACACTAGTAAAAGTATATATTTTCTATGTAAAGATTATATCGTTCTGGGGGTGGGGCGGTAGACGACTTATCCAATGGGGTGGGGGGGGGGTGGGTAGATTCACCCCTCCGAGAAGAGATGCCTGAAAGAAACCCTGCCTGCAGACCACTGTTAAGTACCGAAGACGTAATATATTATTGTTTTTTTTTCGGCAATAGCTTTTTATTTTGTTTTGTTTTGAAAAGTTCTTTAATGTTCCATATGACATTACTGTCGTTCACTGTGCCACTTTTAAAATTTCCCAATTTACTCTAGAGCGTCCAGGACAGACAAACAGACAGACATAATAGCGAAACTGTTATCGTGTGTAGTTATTGTAAAAGAGTATGATGGGTTTAAACTATATTAATAGCGAAACTGTTATCGTGTGTAGTTATTGTAAAAGAGTATGATGGGTTTAAACTATATTAATAGCGCTGTGAGATTTCTTTATTTCTCTATTCCCTTTTTAGGCCAGTGTGCTGACGGATGGTTACCTCATATGGGCTCTTGTGTCAAATTCTACACGACACTTAACTTGCCGTGGCTACCAGCAAGAAGTTTCTGTTTCTCGATGGGTGCTGAATTGCTTAAAATATCTTCGTAAGCTAAGAAATGTGCTTTAAAGATAGTATAGTATTAAGAAAGTATTTTAATCGTGCACAAAAATTACACTTTTTAGAAAATATTTCACAAAACCATAACTTTTTACTGATTTTTTTGCATTTTTTTCATATACTATGTTAGTTACAACTTCCTTATCACTCAAAAAGTCCTAACACATAATTTTCAATTTGGGGGTTTAACCTGCCCTTAAAATACAAGTGTTTTCTCTATAACATTGCATTTTTTCAATCCATTCTAATTATATACTTTTTTCCAACATCAAAACAAACCAAAATGAAGTTCTTGTTTTCTGATACAATTTTATTTTATAACTCATCAATAAAGAGAAGCAATTGGTATATAGGGATGAAACTTGTATAATTTTTTGTTCTCTGTACTTTACGCCGATTAAAATGTTGTAAACTACACATTTGTTTTGAAAATGAAAAATTTTGAGTTCAGCAACTCGAGATTTTAGTCCTTGATCGACGGCATGAAATCAGCCAACCTTAACCAAACACTTCACCGCCGACGGTTACCTGATAGAGTAATCGCTAATTTCTCATCTTTGTTATCGCCCTTTACATTATTCAGCTGAGCAATTTTGACGACCAACATAATGCCTAATTAGATGAAAAATACATACTCCTGAATTTTCATTAAAAATAATCAGAATTCATTGCACTAACATAGTTTATAAATATAGTTAAAAATTAGCCACACACCTATAAACAAAAAAGGCAAACACACGTTGTGTACAAAGTTAAAGCATGAAAAAGCGTATTCAAAACGCTACTCAAGTTATGAGCTTTTTGATGAACCGGAAGAAGATGAGTTCTACATCCGGTTCAGGGAAAGCGCTCTAAATTTGATCTAAGACAATCAGCTGGATATTATACAATTCCGTCAACCTAACGTCACGTAAAAATTTCACAAACACCGGATAGGAACGGAACATGGATAGCTTACACGATGTTTCATCTAACATTTCTATTTTTCTTATAGTGAATCTTATCAAAGTTTTATCAACTCCTACCTGTATGAACTTAAAGTAGCATCAATACATCAAATGTGGATTGGGCTTTCAGGTACAAAAACTGGAACAATATATATATCAAGATATTTTATTCAGCTAGTGTAGCAGTCAGCCAATCTAGCTACTAGTTAGTGTAGCATTCAGCTAGTGTAGAAGTCAGCTAGTGTAGCTACTAGTTAGTGTAGCATTCAGCTAGTGTAGCAGTCAGTTAGTGTAGCTACTAGTTAGTGTAGCAGCCAGTTTGTGTAGCTACTAGTTAGTGTAGAAGTCAGTTAGTGTAGCTACTAGTTAGTGTAGCATTCAGCTAGTGTAGAAGTCAGTTAGTGTAGCTACTAGTTAGTGTAGCATTCAGCTAGTGTAGCAGTCAGTTAGTGTAGCTACTAGTTAGTGTAGCAGCCAGTTAGTGTAGCTACTAGTTAGTGTAGCATTCAGCTAGTGTAGCAGTCAGTTAGTGTAGCTACTAGTTAGTGTAGCAGCCAGTTAGTGTAGCTACTAGTTAGTGTAGAAGTCAGCTAGTGTAGCAGCCAGTTAGTGTAGCAGTCAGTTAGTGTAGCACTCAGTTAGTGTAGCACTCAGTTAGTGTAGCTACTAGTTAGTGTAGCAGCCAGTTAGTGTAGCTACTAGTTTGTGTAGCATTCAGCTAGTGTAGCAGTCAGTTAGTGTAGCACTCAGTTAGTGTAGCACTCAGTTAGTGTAGCTACTAGTTAGTGTAGCAGCCAGTTAGTGTAGCTACTAGTTTGTGTAGCATTCAGCTAGTGTAGCAGTCAGCTAGTGTAGCACTCAGTTAGTGTAGCTACTAGTTAGTGTAGCACTCAGTTAGTGTAGCTACTAGTTAGTGTAGCTACTAGTTAGTGTAGCTACTAGTTAGTGTAGAAGTCAGCTAGTGTAGCAGCCAGTTAGTGTAGCTACTAGTTAGTGTAGCAATCAGTTAGTGTAGCTACTAGTTAGTGTAGCACTCAGTTAGTGTAGCTACTAGTTAGTGTAGCACTCAGTTAGTGTAGCTACTAGTTAGTGTAGCACTCAGTTAGTGTAGCTACTAGTTAGTGTAGCACTCAGTTAGTGTAGCTACTAGTTAGTGTAGCAGCCAGTTAGTGTAGCAATCAGTTAGTGTAGCTACTAGTTAGTGTAGCTACTAGTTAGTGTAGAAGTCAGCTAGTCTAGCTACTAGTCAGTTTAGCAGTTTTCAAGTGCCGCTCTTAAAATGAAAGCAATATATTATATTTTAAAAAAATAATGTGTCGCATAGAGCCAATACATAAGTTAGGCTAAAGTATTGAAATGAAGATGACAATGATTATTTTGAATCTAGATGCAAGTGATGATAAAACCTATATGTGGTCGGATGGCTCAGCTATTGGTAACTTTTCTAATTGGGCCGAAGCTTCCCCCAGCAACAGAGTCGGGAAACTTGACGCTGCCTTCATTGATACAGGTTTGAAGATTATTTCCAGCTGACCATTTATTTACTTCTTTAATACCAAAATAAACCGGGAGTGATCTCCCCTAAACTTTCTCGTATATTCTTATATAAAACAACAGGGGATGGGAACTCGGGATATAGTTATGATTTTTAATCCATTTTAAATACTTAAACTTTTCAAAATAGAATAGAATCTCATAGAAAAAAGATTTGCGCACCAAGCGAACGCAGAGTGAAAGATGTGTATAATAGTGCGGAATATTATTAGTACTTTATAAATGCGTTTTTTGAGAAATCGGAAATAGTGAAAATTACTACTTCCGGTCAAAGAAAATTACTCAAAATTTTACAGAAGGCAGAAAATTAGATATTTTACTTACATCTGAAATTTCATTTATCTATCTGAAATAGTACTCAAGTTAACTATATATGTTGCTTGAACTTGATCGATCACATGCAGAATATATATATATATATATATATATATATATATATATATATATATATATATATATATATATATGATTCTCTTTATGGGGACCATGCGGGGCACGACGTACACGAACGCCGAACCTCCCCCTCCCTCGCTCTCTAGGCATGCTCAACAGAACATCTCGCTACCACCCCTACCACCGCCAGTCAGTTTTGTACTTTTCTGCGACCACGGTGTAAAAAGCTATAGCCCCCCCCCTATACACTTGCAAGACACAATTCCAATATTTATATTTTCATTGTATCGTATGGTTTGTAGCTCAAGGGGGGAGTCAAAGTGTATGTACCGAGCCGTATGTTTAATGGTTTGATGCATGTTCTAGAAATGTATGTACCGAGCCGTACGTTTAATGGTTTGATGCATGTTCTAGAAATGTATGTACCGAGCCGTACGTTTAATGGTTTGATGCATGTTCTAGAAATATATGTACCGAACCGTACGTTTAATGGTTTGATGCATGTTCTAGAAATGTATGTACCGAGCCGTACGTTTAATGGTTTGATGCATGTTCTAGAAATGTATGTACCGAGCCTTACGTTTAATGGTTTGATGCATGTTCTAGAAATGTATGTACCGAGCCTTACGTTTAATGGTTTGATGCATGTTCTAGAAATGTATGTACCGAGCCTCACGTTTAATGGTTTGATGCATGTTCTAGAAATGTATGTACCGAGCCTTACGTTTAATGGTTTGACTCTGATGCATGTTCTAGAAATGTATGTACCGAGCCGTACGTTTAATGGTTTGATGCATGTTCTAGAAATGTATGTACCGAGCCGTACGTTTAATGGTTTGATGCATGTTCTAGAAATGTATGTACCGAGCCGTACGTTTAATGGTTTGATGCATGTTCTAGAAATGTATGTACCGAGCCTCACGTTTAATGGTTTGACTCTGATGCATGTTCTAGAAATGTATGTACCGAGCCGTACGTTTAATGGTTTGATGCATGTTCTAGAAATGTATGTACCGAGCCGTACGTTTAATGGTTTGATGCATGTTCTAGAAATGTATGTACCTAGCCGTACGTTTAATGGTTTGATGCATGTTCTAGAAATGTATGTACCGAGCCGTACGTTTAATGGTTTGATGCGTGTTCTAGAAATGTATGTACCGAGCCGTACGTTTAATGGTTTGATGCATGTTCTAGAAATGTATGTACCGAGCCGTACGTTTAATGGTTTGATGCATGTTCTAGAAATGTATGTACCGAGCCTTACGTTTAATGGTTTGATGCATGTTCTAGAAATGTATGTACCGAGCCTTACGTTTAATGGTTTGATGCATGTTCTAGAAATGTATGTACCGAGCCTCACGTTTAATGGTTTGATGCATGTTCTAGAAATGTATGTACCGAGCCGTACGTTTAATGGTTTGACTCTGATGCATGTTCTAGAAATGTATGTACCGAGCCGTACGTTTAATGGTTTGATGCATGTTCTAGAAATGTATGTACCGAGCCTCACGTTTAATGGTTTGACTCTGATGCATGTTCTAGAAATGTATGTACCGAGCCGTACGTTTAATGGTTTGACTCTGATGCATGTTCTAGAAATGTATGTACCGAGCCGTACGTTTAATGGTTTGATGCATGTTCTAGAAATGTATGTACCGAGCCTCACGTTTAATGGTTTGACTCTGATGCATGTTCTAGAAATGTATGTACCGAGCCGTACGTTTAATGGTTTGACTCTGATGCATGTTCTAGAAATGTATGTACCGAGCCGTACGTTTAATGGTTTGATGCATGTTCTAGAAATGTATGTACCGAGCCGTACGTTTAATGGTTTGATGCATGTTCTAGAAATGTATGTACCGAGCCGTACGTTTAATGGTTTGATGCATGTTCTAGAAATGTATGTACCGAGCCGTACGTTTAATGGTTTGATGCATGTTCTAGAAATGTATTTACCGAGCCTTACGTTTGATGGTTTGATGCATGTTCTAGAAATGTATGTACCGAGCCGTACGTTTAATGGTTTAATGCATGTTCTAGAAATGTATGTACCGAGCCGTACGTTTAATGGTTTGATGCATGTTCTAGAAATGTATTTACCGAGCCTTACGTTTGATGGTTTGATGCATGTTCTAGAAATGTATGTACCGAGCCGTACGTTTAATGGTTTAATGCATTTTCTAGAAATGTATGTACCGAGCCTTACGTTTAATGGTTTGATGCATGTTCTAGAAATGTATGTACCGAGCCTCACGTTTAATGGTTTGATGCATGTTCTAGAAATGTATGTACCGAGCCGTACGTTTAATGGTTTGATGCATGTTCTAGAAATGTATGTACCGAGCCGTACGTTTAATGGTTTGATGCATGTTCTAGAAATGTATTTACCGAGACTTTCGTTTAATGGTTTGATGCATGTTCTAGAAATGTATGTACCGAGCCGTACGTTTAATGGTTTGATGCATGTTCTAGAAATGTATGTACCGAGCCGTACGTTTAATGGTTTGATGCATGTTCTAGAAATGTATGTACCGAGCCGTACGTTTAATGGTTTGATGCATGTTCTAGAAATGTATGTACCGAGCCGTACGTTTAATGGTTTGATGCATGTTCTAGAAATGTATGTACCGAGCCGTACGTTTAATGGTTTGATGCATGTTCTAGAAATGTATGTACCGAGCCGTACGTTTAATGGTTTGATGCATGTTCTAGAAATGTATTTACCGAGACTTTCGTTTAATGGTTTGATGCATGTTCTAGAAATGTATGTACCGAGCCGTACGTTTAATGGTTTGATGCATGTTCTAGAAATGTATGTACCGAGCCGTACGTTTAATGGTTTGATGCATGTTCTAGAAATGTATGTACCGAGCCGTACGTTTAATGGTTTGATGCATGTTCTAGAAATGTATTTACCGAGACTTTCGTTTAATGGTTTGATGCATGTTCTAGAAATGTATGTACCGAGCCGTACGTTTAATGGTTTGATGCATGTTCTAGAAATGTATGTACCGAGCCGTACGTTTAATGGTTTGATGCATGTTCTAGAAATGTATGTACCGAGCCTACTGTTTAATGGTTTGATGCATGTTCTAGAAATGTATGTACCGAGCCTTACGTTTAATGGTTTGATGCATGTTCTAGAAATGTATGTACCGAGCCGTACGTTTAATGGTTTGATGCATGTTCTAGAAATGTATGTACCGAGCCGTACGTTTAATGGTTTGATGCATGTTCTAGAAATGTATGTACCGAGCCTACTGTTTAATGGTTTGATGCATGTTCTAGAAATGTATGTACCGAGCCTTACGTTTAATGGTTTGATGCATATTCTAGAAATGTATGTACCGAGCCTTACGTTTGATGGTTTGACTCTGATGCATGTTCTAGAAATGTATGTACCGAGCCTTACGTTTAATGGTTTGATGCATGTTCTAGAAATGTATTTACCGAGCCTTACGTTTGATGGTTTGACTCTGATGCATGTTCTAGAAATGTATGTACCGAGCCGTACGTTTAATGGTTTGATGCGTGTTCTAGAAATGTATGTACCGAGCCGTACGTTTAATGGTTTGATGCATGTTCTAGAAATGTATGTACCGAGCCGTACGTTTAATGGTTTGATGCATGTTCTAGAAATGTATGTACCGAGCCGTACGTTTAATGGTTTGATGCATGTTCTAGAAATGTATGTACCGAGCCGTACGTTTAATGGTTTGATGCATGTTCTAGAAATGTATGTACCGAGCCGTACGTTTAATGGTTTGATGCATGTTCTAGAAATGTATGTACCGAGCCGTACGTTTAATGGTTTGATGCATGTTCTAGAAATGTATGTACCGAGCCGTACGTTTAATGGTTTGATGCATGTTCTAGAAATGTATGTACCGAGCCGTACGTTTAATGGTTTGATGCATGTTCTAGAAATGTATGTACCGAGCCGTACGTTTAATGGTTTGATGCATGTTCTAGAAATGTATGTACCGAGCCTACTGTTTAATGGTTTGATGCATGTTCTAGAAATGTATGTACCGAGCCGTACGTTTAATGGTTTGATGCATGTTCTAGAAATGTATGTACCGAGCCGTACGTTTAATGGTTTGATGCGTGTTCTAGAAATGTATGTACCGAGCCGTACGTTTAATGGTTTGATGCATGTTCTAGAAATGTATGTACCGAGCCGTACGTTTAATGGTTTGATGCATGTTCTAGAAATGTATGTACCGAGCCGTACGTTTAATGGTTTGATGCATGTTCTAGAAATGTATGTACCGAGCCGTACGTTTAATGGTTTGATGCATGTTCTAGAAATGTATTTACCGAGACTTTCGTTTAATGGTTTGATGCATGTTCTAGAAATGTATGTACCGAGCCGTACGTTTAATGGTTTGATGCATGTTCTAGAAATGTATGTACCGAGCCTTACGTTTGATGGTTTGACTCTGATGCATGTTCTAGAAATGTATGTACCGAGCCGTACGTTTAATGGTTTGATGCGTGTTCTAGAAATGTATGTACCGAGCCGTACGTTTAATGGTTTGATGCATGTTCTAGAAATGTATGTACCGAGCCGTACGTTTAATGGTTTGACTCTGATGCATGTTCTAGAAATGTATGTACCGAGCCGTACGTTTAATGGTTTGATGCATGTTCTAGAAATGTATGTACCGAGCCTCACGTTTAATGGTTTGACTCTGATGCATGTTCTAGAAATGTATGTACCGAGCCGTACGTTTAATGGTTTGATGCATGTTCTAGAAATGTATGTACCGAGCCGTACGTTTAATGGTTTGATGCATGTTCTAGAAATGTATGTACGGAGCCTCACGTTTAATGGTTTGATGCATGTTCTAGAAATGTATGTACCGAGCCTCACGTTTAATGGTTTGATGCATGTTCTAGAAATGTATGTACCGAGCCGTACGTTTAATGGTTTGATGCATGTTCTAGAAATGTATTTACCGAGCCTTACGTTTGATGGTTTGACTCTGATGCATGTTCTAGAAATGTATGTACCGAGCCGTACGTTTAATGGTTTGATGCATGTTCTAGAAATGTATGTACCGAGCCGTACGTTTAATGGTTTGATGCATGTTCTAGAAATGTATGTACGGAGCCTCACGTTTAATGGTTTGATGCATGTTCTAGAAATGTATGTACCGAGCCTCACGTTTAATGGTTTGATGCATGTTCTAGAAATGTATGTACCGAGCCGTACGTTTAATGGTTTGATGCATGTTCTAGAAATGTATTTACCGAGCCTTACGTTTGATGGTTTGACTCTGATGCATGTTCTAGAAATGTATGTACCGAGCCGTACGTTTAATGGTTTGATGCATGTTCTAGAAATGTATGTACCGAGCCGTACGTTTAATGGTTTGATGCATGTTCTAGAAATGTATGTACCGAGCCGTACGTTTAATGGTTTGATGCATGTTCTAGAAATGTATGTACGGAGCCTCACGTTTAATGGTTTGACTCTGATGCATGTTCTAGAAATGTATGTACCGAGCCGTACGTTTAATGGTTTGATGCATGTTCTAGAAATGTATTTACCGAGACTTTCGTTTAATGGTTTGATGCATGTTCTAGAAATGTATGTACCGAGCCGTACGTTTAATGGTTTGATGCATGTTCTAGAAATGTATGTACCGAGCCGTACGTTTAATGGTTTGATGCATGTTCTAGAAATGTATGTACCGAGCCGTACGTTTAATGGTTTGATGCATGTTCTAGAAATGTATGTACCGAGCCGTACGTTTAATGGTTTGATGCATGTTCTAGAAATGTATGTACCGAGCCGTACGTTTAATGGTTTGATGCATGTTCTAGAAATGTATTTACCGAGACTTTCGTTTAATGGTTTGATGCATGTTCTAGAAATGTATGTACCGAGCCGTACGTTTAATGGTTTGATGCATGTTCTAGAAATGTATGTACCGAGCCGTACGTTTAATGGTTTGATGCATGTTCTAGAAATGTATGTACCGAGCCGTACGTTTAATGGTTTGATGCATGTTCTAGAAATGTATGTACCGAGCCTCACGTTTAATGGTTTGATGCATGTTCTAGAAATGTATGTACCGAGCCGTACGTTTAATGGTTTGATGCATGTTCTAGAAATGTATGTACCGAGCCGTACGTTTAATGGTTTGATGCATGTTCTAGAAATGTATGTACCGAGCCGTACGTTTAATGGTTTGATGCATGTTCTAGAAATGCATGTAACGTACCGTAATATTCAAGACTATGAGGTGATGTGTAGGTTTGCCGTTGCTGTTTTAAGCTCTCTAATTTAAAAAAAAAAATATTTTGTAAACATGCAAAAAATATATCTGCTGTCCCATTTATAAAGCCTGACCGATTATATTAGTTCTCAAATAAAATGCGAAGTAGTCATTTTTGCAGCATACTAAAACTAACGCGATCTTTGTATTGCATATTTTGCTTGTTACATTGAACTTTATCTCATTAATTACCTCACTTTATCGTTAATTACTTCACTTTCTGAAGGTGACACATCTGGAAAATGGCAAATCGGTGACCCCTCAACACGAATGTCCTTTGGATGCATGATCTCCAATACCAAAGCTTTAAAGCAAATTATTACTGACAACCGTAAGTTGTAGCAATGTCTACTAGGAAAGTATTTTTAGCGGAATTTCCATACTGACAATTGCGATTTTTAACTCGTTATTTCTGGATGGATGGATGGATGTGCGCAGCTTTAAGTCGTATCTCCTCCTCAAAGAAGCAATATCGTGGACTAGTTCCAAAAGCAAATATGTTAAGCAAGTTCCGAGGATCATTGTGGGCCAAAAAATTCCCGGAATTCCTTCCTGGATTTCCCGGAAAATCCAAAAAACCTCAAAAAAATGCAGTTTTTGGCCCATATCTCGGCAACCAGACCACTTAGCGACTTGAAACATTTTTCAATCGATTTCTGCCATAATTTAGAACAATATTGCCGAAGAAAATTTTCAAAAATATCATTTCGTTTGGTCACAAAACATTAATTAAGGAAATTGCGCTTAAATTGTCACTTGACTTTTTATTAACTTGTTTAAATCAAAGTCGCCACTAGCAATAGTAAACTTTATCAGTGTCCATTAGCAATAGTAAACTTTATCAGTGTCCATTAGCAATAGTAAACTTTATCAGTGTCCATTAGCAATAGTAAACTTTATCAGTGTCCATTAGCAATAGTAAACTTTATCAGTGTCCATTAGCAATAGTAAACTTTATCAGTATCCATTAGCAATAGTAAACTTTATCAGTATCCATTAGCAATAGTAAACTTTACCAGTGTCCATTAGCAATAGTAAACTTTATCAGTATCCATTAGCAATAGTAAACTTTATCAGTATCCATTAGCAATAGTAAACTTTATCAGTATCCATTAGCAATAGTAAACTTTATCAGTGTCCATTAGCAATAGTAAACTTTATCAGTATCCATTAGCAATAGTAAACTTTATCAGTGTCCATTAGCAATAGTAAACTTTATCAGTATCCATTAGCAATAGTAAACTTTATCAGTATCCATTAGCAATAGTAAACTGTGTCCGTGTTCATTTTCTCAAATAGTCCACTAGAAACAGAAAGGAACGATTAATAATGCCACCTAAAACTGTAGATTGAATCAAATAGTCCACTAGCAACAGTAGGTTTTGTAAAGATGAATCGCTTGATATTTAGAAGTTTACCGTAGCTTTAGGCCTACGTTGGACGGATGGACTTCCAGGCAGCGCACCTTCTTTTTAACAGAGTTCAATAGATCACGTGATTTATAATCGGAATCATATATTTGGCCTTTTTTAAAAATTATTATCATCAAGTGGGTAACCTGCGACAGATAAGAATCTTTGACGCAGATTTTCAGTGCGCCTTAGATCAATGGAATACAAGCATCTTTTCCAGAATTTGAAATTGGACCCTTAAGTACAGCAGTCAGTGTTTTTATTCAAATTCAAATGTTTATAATGCTGTGTTATAAGAGAGTAGGATTTATTTAAGAGTTTAAAGCAGTAAGTTTTATAGAAAAGTCCTCTAGCAGTAGGTTTATTTTTATATTTCATGTCGTGTAGAAGATTCCATCAGAAGTATAAAGCATATTTGCAGGTGATTTAATTGGAACAAAATACTCAATCAATCATTCAATCGTTATTTAACAGTATCACACCGGTTTTCCATATTTCTCAGTATTCCGTTGCTCTACGTAGTTTTGAAACGGGCAGCCATTCGTTGATGTTCCCCATTAAAAGTCGTCCTTACTCTCCTCATCCCCCTGGTAGGGTGCCCTGCGTTCAAGTCATTATTTCATATGACTCGTCAAGACAACAGGAGTCATTTTCAGGGCTTGAAGGCTTGAAAGCAGACATGACTAGTAACCGTTTAAATTAACAATTTGTCACAATATACGAGTTTTAGTCACGCTAAATGTGGCCACGTATTGAGTGCTATGATGGTTTCGACAATTCTTGCAGATAATTCTTGGAGATTGTATACAAATATCGAACATCGATAAGTATATATGGATACATTAGACACAGTTCATTATCAAGCAGCCATTAGACAAAAAACATTAGGGCGATTTATAAAGGATAGAGTATCCAACAATACAAGAGAGAATGATCATCTTGAGAGACATTAAAAGCAGTGGATTTAATTCAGAAATTTGTAACGGTAGTTAATGCCATGATTTTTTGTACTAATGAACCTGTTATATTTCCAGCGAGTTATCAATGCGAGCCTATGTGGGAGGTTGCAGGCGACACTTGTATTTATATAAGTGACCTTGACACAAATTGGACGCAAGCACAGATCCATTGCATCAACATGCAGGCTCAACTCGTGGTTCTCAACTCTCGAGAGGCCCAGATTTATCTTGACAGTATGTGTATCTTACATTTTGCAATGAGGTTTTATTTAGATCAAATAACTGTTTGTTTGTTTGTTTGTTTGTTTGTTTGTTTGTTTGTTTGTTTGTTTGTTTGTTTGTTTGTTTGTTTGTTTGTTTGTTTGTTTGTTTGTTTGTTTGTTTGTTTGTTTGTTTGTTTGTTTGTTTGTTTGTGGGTTTTCTGGCAAATATTAAAACTAAATTTTGACCAACAGCAATTTTGTTTAGACATTACAGATACTTTTGTCAATGATGACCATACAATGAGTTTATATATTATTTTAAAATCAAATTAGATTAATCTTTACAATTAGATTAAAATTGTACAACATTCAATAACAAAACGGGAAAATAAGATTAAGTAGGGCCGATGGTGGCTAACAGTTGGTCGCGGACTGTTTCGATTTCAGGACTAAGCGCCCAACTTGGACTAAGAAAGGGAAGCTACTTGATCTTGCTGCAGATCGAGTTTTAATTGGCTAAATATTTTTACAAACTTTTCTTATACGTTTTTAGCTAGTTTACGATATGTGGCACATCATATAACTTAATGTTAAGCCAATTATAATGAAGCAGTTTCATTCTGAATTGACAGATACGTTTGTCTCCAATAACAATGCAATAATATCTATAATAATAGTTTCGCTGTCTGTCTATTTGTGTATCTATCTATCTATCTGACAAGAACGCACAAGCAGAGTAAAAACATGAATAGTAATTCGAAAAAGAAAACGTGACGTCACATGGAGCATATAGTAGGAAATAGTCGAGAGAGTGCACACAATAATATGACGTCATTGATTCTCAAGTAAACATTGAATTAAAAAGCCAATTTATTTTCTACTTTTTAGTCCACAAGAAAAACGTGGTTTTTTAAAAAGTTTTTTTTAAGTATTTTATTAATTTGCTTAGTGCAAATCTATTTAAAGTTTCTTAAGAGCACACATATTTGACTATTTTAAAAAGGGAAATAATTCATAGAAGTGGTTTGAACGTTTGCCTATCTTGCACACTAAAGGTCATGTAGCCTATATATTTTTTCCTTTACGAAACAGCATGTGTTAGCTACTGTAGAACATGGCTACTGTATTAGATCTTTTTTACTTTCTCGTATATACGAAGTATAGAGAAGGTCTTGTAATCGTGCACAAAACTAACATGAAATTTTGACAATTTTCACCGTTTTACACCTCAGTACTTCATCACATCCGGAGGAGGACTTATTTTAAATCAGGCAAAAATTATAAATACAAATATATAAACATTTTGACATTGTGTGCGTTATCGAGTCGGAAAAAACTGGACTTTGCAATTCTGTCCGTATGTCTGTGTGTCTATGTGTCTGTCTGTTTGTAAACACGATAACTTGAGTACCGTTACAGTTAGGTTGATGAAATTTCATATACGAGCCGACCCGCTGCGTATCATACGTTTCAAACTAAATTATCTGCCCATAATAGCCGTCAACAAACCCGGTTCTAAAATTTGTAAACATTTAGAGTGAACCACAGCTCACCAGATCATGTGGGGGTGGGGTGGGGTTGGTAGTGATAGTGATAGAGATAGAGAGGAAGAGAGGGGACTGCAAAGGCGCGCTTGCAGCTTGTTTTCTAACGGCTCCCAGAAGAGAATTATATATATAGATAAGTATTTTATCAAAATCATAGATCCGTATCAACTTTTGAGCGATTTGCGGTAACCGGAAGTTGTATTTTTTCTACTTTGAATTGTTCAAAATCCTATAACTTGAGTACTATTTCAGATAGTATCAAATTTTGAGTAATTTCCGTTGACCAGAAGTACTAATTTACACTATTTCCGATTTCTCAAAAATTTATAAAGTACTAATAATATCCCGCACTTTTATGCACATTTTATTAGGCGTTCACTTGGTGTGGGACGGAGTGGTCTAGTGGTAGAGAGCTGGACTGATAACCCGTTAGTCACGAGTTCGAATCCGGGTTCAAGTCATTTTACCGTCCCTGAGACCACCCAACTCTGATGGGTACATAACTCCTGTTAGGGAAAGTAAAGGCGGCTGGGCATAGTGCTGACCACACTATCTCTTCATATGCCGAGGTCACAGAAACAAGTGAACTCTACTTCACTTGCCCCATAGACCGTCAGGTTTGAAAGGGAAACTTTTCACTTGGTGTGCAATTCTTTTTTTACGAGATTCTATTCTATTATAAAAAGTAATTAAAAATGGATAACAAATATTGTTTATGTCCTGAGTTGCCATCCCTCGTAATATTATATTAGAATATTCGAGAAAGTTTAGGGAAGATCACTCCCGGTTTATTTTTACTAGATAATTATTTTTTCTAAATATAAAAATTGATTATGGTCGGCTGTGGGCCCCTAAACGGCTTGCCCCCCACCCCCCGCATTGCGTGGTCTGGCGGCACTGTAGTTCCGCCCCTGGGTCAGACACATGAGCTACCAATATTAAATCACACATCGCAAACATATTTTTAGGCAACTATTAAAGATGTGTAACCGAAAAAAATCATTGAATGAAAGTCGATTGCAAACACCATCGCCAAAAGCCATTTGAAATTTTTATGCATTGTTGAAACAATGAATCTTCGTCAAACTTTGAAGTAGTTGTTTGAAGTGAAGCTTCCAAAATATGTAGGGCCCCTATGCGGATGAAATGAAGCGAAGCATTATTCCCACTGCAGTTCCATAATTTTAAATATCAGATTGGGGTCATGGTTTGAGCGATTGGGTTTCATTCGAAAAATAACTATATAAATATGGATGTTACGGTCCATGATGTTATGGAACGTTATACTTTAAAATGCATCATATAGAAACTACATCATTAGTTTGCATTGACTGTTTATTCACTTTAGCATTACAGTCTTCATCATGGGTTAGGGTTAGGGTACAGACTGATACAGATTACAACATAGTAATGTAGTTGGCCCATTTTGTCTGAATGTACTTTATTTCACCAAAAATGGTTTATTTGTTTGTGTAATTTTACTTTAACCCGATAATTTGAATGATTAATTGATGGGTGATCAGACGGTAAACGGAGTGCAATATTTTACTTTAAAGAAACGATAGTTCTATATTCCCAAAGTATTACTCGATAGGTGATTAAAACTACAGACGCTTCCTTGATAGTATAACACAAAATTTATATTATAATATTTAATTCACAAATTTATTCAAAGACGACTAGCCGTCCCGGCCAGGCCCTGCTCTGGCTCCTGTGAAAAACCTTTCTGTTAAAGACCATTACCTGTGTGTTTAGTAATCATCATAAACCCGGCATTGCCCACCCAAACCACAATCAACCAAAACAACAAAACGAAAACATAACGCTAACACAATTACAAATACAAACGAAAACAAAAACCTAACAACAAACCCAACCACAACCACAAACACCAATACGAACACAAAGAAAAAAACAAACGAAAAAGCAAACGAAAACAAACCAAATCCAAATGCAAAACCAACCACAAACCCAAACCAAAGAAAAAAACACAAACGAAAAAACAAACGAAAACAAACCAAATACAAACGCAAAACCAACCACAGACACAAATACAAACACAAACGCAAAGAAAATAAAACACAAACGAAAACGAAAAAAGAAAGAACAAAAACGAACCAAATCAAAACGCAACCACTAACGCAAACCCAACCTAAACACAAAGAAAACACTAACGCGAACATAAACGCACAGTGCTCAGAATCTAGCCCGGGGCGGAATCGCCTGTTTCAGCTTAATAAACGACTATAGTACCCCAACTTATTCATAGTCTTTTGCACTCACTTTAATGAACGTAGGCGCGAAACCGAACACGGGAGGCCCGGGACCCCAAATAGCACCCTGTCTGGGCGCCAGAGGACGCACCATGACGTCACCGCCTGATTGAACTTAGTAAACGACTATAGTACATAACTTATTCATAGTCTTTTGAACTCACGCGAACGTATATACCATAGCGTACACCGGAAGGCCCGGGGCGCCAAATAGCACCCTGTCGGGGTGCCGGAGGACGCCCGGATTTGATTCACTTAAAGACTATAGTAACCTTTCTTACCCATAGTCTATCGCACTGTTAAAAACAAAACTATGCAGCATAGCGCTCACATGATAGCCCAGGGTGCCAAATCGAACCGTGCAAGGGCGCCGGCGGACGCGCCTGTTTCAATTTAGTGAACAAAAATGATAATACTCCAAGCTTATCCGTAAATGGAAAGAAATAAACATATAGGATTTGTAGGACCTGGCTTATTAAATGTTATTGATTTAAAAAAAAATATTGAACAGTATGTTCAGTGTATAGAATAAATAAAAGGCAGTGTTAAAAATACCTAACGACATTGCACTTAATCAATCCCCGCTAATTATGTATTTTTTTTTTCTTAACACCAAAAACAAAGTAATAAAATGTTAATTCTTTCTTCTTAAGAATTTTTTTTATTAAAGGGAAGTAACTGTGCAGTCAATACATTTCCGACACAATTTTAGAAATTTTATAAACGTCGATACACTTTTTAAAAATTTTATGTCGTGTTCATAATTGAAAATTATTCTTCTAAGTAAATAGAATGAAAATTGTTTTTAAAGACTTTCAATGGTAATTTTTTGACTCGTAAATTTAGACTATGAGCACGATAAAAAATCTAACACTTAAATCCATAGAAGTGTCAACGACAAACTTTTTTTTTGCCACACGTTACAGAACTGAGCTTTATATATTAGAATAGTTAATTTATTGATATATTCATTATTAGAGCTTACTTATTTAATCCTCATCACTCCCTGTGGAGTATACGGCTGCAACAAATCTTCGCCATTCCACTCTGTCTTGGGACTTCAGTTAATGCCAGGTCTTGCCAGTAGCCAATACTTCTTCCATTTCTCTCCTCCATGTTCCCAGTCCACTCTGTTGCTTTCCATTTTAGCACTTTGTCGGGAGTTATTTTGGGAGTCACTTCGAACTATGTCGGAGAGAGACTTCTTTGCGACTTTCATCTAAACTCGTCATATCAGGCAAGGCTGCCTCAATCCTCAGATACTATCCCATGATGCTTCGATTTAGATCTGTTACCCTTTAATTATAAAAATTCAGAACAATGACTTAATTTTTTGTGATGTCACATGATTTATTTACTTATTTTCACAACAAACATGGCGGCTTCTATGAAAGACCACTTCGCCCATTCAAAAGTTTAACGCATTTTAAAGCTAAACTTTCTTCGGCTATACCTTTATCGATACGTCTGGTTTTTTTTTTTATTAGGCTCCAACGCTATTATCGATTTTAAATTAGAGTATACAATACATTTATCTAGATCTACCAAAAGGCCAAACCAAACAAAAAAATATAGTCCTTAAATATCTTTATACTACTGAAACTCATCTTTGTTTACATGTTTGAAACTGGAGAGAATCTGCACTATGTGTAGAGCTGTAAAATAGTATGTAGGTAGAGAACAATTTTTGTTTTCAGACAGACTGTTAATCACAAATGTATTTAAAGACGTTAATTAATTTATTGATTTGTTCATTGGTAGATTAACCACATTAATTATATAAGTTTCAAACAGTGGCTTTAATTTGACTGAATAGTGACGTCACATGATTTGTTTACTTTTTACATCAACAATGGCGGCTTCTATCGAAGACGATTGTGTTCCCATTCCAAAGTTTAACGCGTTCTAAAGCTAATTTTCTGTCGTCTATAACTTTAACAATACGTCCGTTTGCTGTATTTATTACGTTACAACACTTATATCATTTTTCAACTGTCTTTTTCATTTAGTTTTACAATAAATTTCTCAAGAAATACAGATCAGCTGTCGAAGGAAGAAAAAGTTATGAATCTAGATCTAGATCTAGGTCTAGGTCACTAGACTTAAAGTAAATTCTAGATCTAGACTTAATATAAATTCTACATCTAGAATCTAATTCAGACCTTCATTATTTTATATAAATCTTTGTTTGTTTAGCTATGCAATTGGCTAAGTTAAGATAAAATTTAATTTGATAGTTACTAGACTGTGATCTAGATCTAGATAGGGCCTATGCGCGTAAATCAAGTTGCATAAGGAGACTCATAGTATTAAGTTATACCACAAAAAAACATCAGTGACATCACGAGTCTAGACAGCTAAGTTGTTAGTGTAATAGGCTTTCATGTGGGTGGCACGGGTTCTAGACTTATCTCGTCAATGTTATTTTTTGTTTCAATTTTTTTTTAGATGTGAATGATAAATTTGACTATCTGAACTTGGCGGGATACAGGGCAGATGAAGTAAAGTTTATCTGTTTCTTTGTGCCAAGCATATGAAGGGATAGTGTGGTCAGAGACATGCTCGGTCGGAATCGTTTTTTAAACGATAAAAACATGTTGTCTGAGACTTGGCGGGAAACTGGGCAGGTGAAGTAGAGTTGAGTAGGTCACCCGTGACGTCATATATAAAGGGATAGTGTGGTCAGACCTATGCTCAGACGAAATCGGTGTTTTTAAAAGATAAAAAACGTCTTTTTGAATATGGGATCTGGTTATTTTGTGATGATAAGTGACAGACCCAGTTATACAAGGGATGACCGGGTAAGTCTAGTTTGATATAAATCTTTGATTTTTAGCTTCACTGATTATCTAATTTGAGACTACAAGTAATTTATCTAGAGCTACGGATAAACTAGACATAAGGCCTTTTTCTTCTGTCTTTAGCCGTATATTGGAGATCTAGCTCTATCTAGATGCTAGATTTAGAGTCTAGGCCAATAATGAGTTTCAATTCTAAACTAATTCCGGCGTTCACTATGTCCATTCGGGTATTTGTCGCATTCAGGCAAGTGTCCATTCGGGCGTTTGTCGCATTCGGGCAAGTGTCCATTCGGGCATTTGTCGCATTCGGGCAAGTGTCCATTCGGGAAATCGGCCTTCTGGCAAACGGCATTCGGGCAAGTGTCTTTCGGGAAAACGTCCGGCTCTCGCTAAAATACAGAGGAACTATTCATGACTTTCCACACTTGTTTTCTCTTTCTTTACAGACAGGATAAAGACAGGCAATTATTGGATCGGTTTAGAGGACAGAAATTCTGACGGAAAGTTTACTTGGCTTAATGGAACAAAGGTCTCTACTGATATATTTACTTCATGTGCTAACAACAATACATTTTTTATTAAGCTTTTAAAAAAAAATATTTTATTCCTCTGTAGAAAATTTGATTTTAAAATTATTTTTGGTATTTTGGTCATTAATTTTGTGAGTACATATCTATATACATATGCTTGTGTAAGCCTTAGTTTATGTCTATGGTAACGGGTATGGGAAGTTTCAGCTTGTAGCCTATGTGAAAATAAATGCATATGCAAATAAGTATAAGTATGCTTATGTTTACCAAATACGCAACTAATTGATGATATTGATGATGACATTTTATTCATTAACTTATGTAAACACTAATTTTTACCTGTGTGATTTTTTAGTTGAATGCATCGTCGTGGGATGTAAGTCAACCCAGCAACAAGTCAGGAGATGATTGTGTGTTGGTGCGGCCAGTGGTACTGGGTACATTATGGTCTCAAGTGGGGGCCAAGTGGTCAGCCGTTAACTGTCAAGACAAAGCCAGCTTCATATGCCAGAAAGCACCAAGTGAGTCCGCTGTGTTTTGACTGTGCAGACTTGATAAAGTTCTATGACTGGCATCAGAAGTTTCTGTTTTGCCCGACACGTTTTTAATGTTAGCCGGTTGTTTTTAAATGACGTGCTGTGTTTTAGTTATCTATCTATCGCAAAAGTAAAAATAAAATTCTCCTTATTGTTACGATGTGTGGAAAGACAATTCAAGATTACAATAAAAAACAACTATTTTTCAACTTAATAATATAGCGGGAGTGATTTCCACAAAACGTTTTCGCAAAGCTATATATATATATATATATATATATATATATATATATATATATATATATATATATATATATATATATATATATATATATATATATATATATATATATATATATATATATAATATATATATATATATATATATATATATATATATATATATATATATATATATATATATATATATATATATGTATATATATATATATATACATATATATATATATACATATAGGTAAAATCTTAGTTTAGCGTCGTAAATTCGGCCAAATCTAGGAATGTAGGAGAGAGTGCATTAATGAATGTCATTAAAATATGAGTATATTTTCGTATATTTTGATAAAATATTATAAATAATTGAATAATAGATCACCATTTATGGTTAAATCAATTTAAATATCCTGAAATTAATTTTTATCAACCCTGTTCGAGATAGTAAATTTGCTATTAAAAACAGCAGCCATCTTAAGAAAATGTTATTTAGAGTAGCTTCCCTTTCATTTCTATTCGTATAAAAATGTATTTAAATATGATTGTCTTGTTGTATAGTCCGTATTACAAAGCATTTTTTTTTTTAAATTCTGCTCTTTAAAAACTGAATTTCCTAACAAACAACTTTATTAATTCTAGAAGCATTGTGAGATGCAACTTGTATCCATGTTTTAAATCACGTTTTTTTTACTAATGTTTATTTGATCTTATTATTACTATATAGTTTGAGATTTTTCTTATTGTTTGAATGTTCACTATTTTCATTTCAGGTTTTTCTTTTCATCAATTAGTGATTCTATCATAACTTATGACATTTTTTTTACTTCTCTGTACCTTAATTAAACCCCAACCTCCGTCATATTTTTGTTGTCAATGTCACAACAAGTAATAAGGGGTCATCCATAAATGACGTCACACTAGTAGGGGGGAGGTCCGTAATTTTGTGACGATGTGTGATGAGGGAGAGGGGGGGGGGTTCAGATGTTGCGACGTCACATTTTTGCATTATAAAAAAGCAATGTTAGAAAACGAATTTTAGACGATATTTCGCGTTTTAGATAACTGTTATAATAAATTGAATAATGTAATAGTTTAGACAAGATTTTGGAAAAATATCGATGTTTAAAAAAAATTCAACTGCAATTTTGAGGGGGGTTGTAGGTTGAGGTGTGACGTCATTTTAGGGGGGGGGGTCTGGCTTTTTGTGACGACGTGTGACGGAGGGAAGGGGGGGGGGGGTAAAAATTGTCAAAAAAAAGCGTGACGTCATTTATAAATGACCCCTAATGTAAAAAATTACGCTTCGCTCTGCCTTATCTAAGATCTCTAGCCATAATTTTGACAACAATAAATGTTTGTCATCATTTATATATACAGAGAGACAAAATGTATTATCCACCAGCTTCTCTCGTAAAACATCATCTAAAATAATCAGCCACTCCACCCCTTAAGTGCGTGTTGTCATTATGGTCGATCGCAAGTCTCCACCTGCCAGACACATTTTGGTTATCCTTTGTTGTCAAAATGTCAATATCAAGTACCCAAGTGAGTGATATGGGGTTGTCCATAAATGATGTCACATATGATTTGCTACGGGAGTGAGTGAAGATTTGTGACGTCAACTAAGGCAGCTCCGCAATTTATGACGTGTCGGTCTCAAGAAAGGAGGTGAACGGGGAAAATACCTAGGTGATTGATGGAGAACCTCTATAATGCTTTGTTCAATCAAAATAACGATAAATAGGCATTAGTATACGTATACCTTGCTTAAAACGAATCATCACAAATGTTGCAAGCCTGCTAGTTTAAGACATTCGGCAAAACGGCCGCAACACATTATCCCCGTCAAAAAGGCTTGCCACCAAATGCCTGCAGACGAATAAGCAGCGTCTAATGCGGGGCGTTAGGAATACGGCCATTAGCATGGGGCCGCGTTAGAGCACCAGTAAGCTATCGCGCTTTGTAAGATGACGTAAATACTTAAATTCAATTTCGCGAAACTACGCGAAAATTTAGTAATGTTCCATCGTTTGAGGAAATATAATTTACTTTAATATAAGTGTCATCTTATCGTTTATTGTGCTTTTTATAAAGCGCATAGCAGCTTCAAAATCGGACGGCCATTTTCACCAAGCTTCTTTTGGAGCTTAATATGGGTAGTCTAGCTCTATACGGTGAGAGCTTAATACATTTTTAAAGGGCCGAATGTCTCAAGACAGCAAGCTTGCAGAAATAACCACGTACGTTTAAATGGACGAGTGATAGGTGTGTTAGGGGCTGTTTAATGAACACCAACTTATGTAATCAAATTAAACGTCGCATAAGCGTCAAAAAGGCAGTGCTTGTTGTTTTTTTTATATAAAATTAGCCTAACGGTCGGCGGTACCGGTACATGACGTCACGTGCGAGCGTTAACTCGGTGACGATGTACTAAGTGGGGGAATGAAAAAGGTGGGGTTCAAGAAATGCGACTCAGTAAGCTTTTTACATTTCTTGACCCTTCTTAACAGTTCTATCGTCCCCACTGAGAAAATGGATCACCAATGAATGACGCGTCATACTTCTACAGCTGGTCTTTCTCCCACAACCATCCCGTTTTCACGAAAAAAAAAAAAAACCTGACCCGTCTCCAAAATCACATCGCTGAGTTCTACTCAACCTCTCCCCACAACAAATCACAATTTCTATCTGAAACAATATGTTCATATGTTTGTTCTGTAATAATGCACGCTGTCATTACTATCTTAAGAGCGACGTCATTTATTAGCGATCTAATATTGATTTGATTACTGCAAATAAAGTGTTCAAAAGTTCGACCTCCCAACAATTGTTGTGGTCTTGGATGCACACTATTAAGTCTGAAAAGGTCTATTACTATTACCATAGTTATTCATGTCAACTATATTGAAAAAAAGAAAAATTACTATACAGGGGGTCATCCATAAATGACGTCACGCTTTTTTTGACGATTTTTACCTCCCCCCTCCCCTCCGTCACACGTCGTCACAAAAAGCCAGACCCCCCTAAAATGACGTCACACCTCAGCCTACAACCTCCCTCAAAATAATTGCAGTTGAATTTTTTTTTAAATAGCTATATTTTTCCAAAATCTTGTCTGAACTCTGTCAAAATAGAGTATTTTAATCAATTGTTACTACAATGTATTAAAACAGTTTTCTAAAACGCAAAATAACGTCTAAAATTCGTTTTCTAACATTGCGTTTTTATAATGCAAAAGTGTGACGTCGCACCATCTGAACCCCCCTCCCCCTCATCACACACCGTCACAAAATTACGGATTCCCCTTCCCCCCTACGAGTGTGACGTCATTTATGGACGACCCCCAGGCATATATTAAAACAATACAAAACAATCATATTAAACCACAAAATCAACACAAATGACATGCGAATAGACAATTTTTCAAGGGAAACTACACTATTATTGTTTTTGAAACATGGCCGCTGCTTGTATTTACTCATTGTTGTCTCGAACGGGGTAGTTTAAAGTTTATTCCAGGATATTTATGACTGGTTTGGTCTTGGATTGTGATTTGTTATTCAATTATCTGTTATATTATGTAAAATATGACATAAATATGGCCAAATGAAAGAAATATTCATTAGTTACCTTCATCGCACATTACTAGCTACGTTGGAATTTACGACGCTAAACTAAGATTTTACCTACATATATATATATATATATATATATATATATATATATATACATATATATATATATATATTTATATATATATATATATATATATATATATATATATATATATATATATATATATATATATATATATATATATACATATATGTTTGATATGTAGCGGACGGCGTGGCCTAACCGGTAACACATGCAGAGTGCATAAAATATATGAGCTCTACTTTATCTACCCAATGCCTTGCTAGGTCTGAAGATGTTTTTTTTTCACTTATTATATTTCATGTGTGAAAGCTGAACCCGCCCTCTATATGCCTCCTCCACTTCTCGTATCGGGCGGGAGTTTGGGTCTAAGAAAAAAATATTTATCCGGAGTTATAAGACTGTAAAGTGTGGTGTGGGGACAATTTCGTATATTGACTTATGTTGTGCACTGCAGCCGACAGACCGTTTCCAAGCTTAAACCTGGGTCGTCAAGTATACTACTAAAATTCAATAGTTTGTATATTTATTATATATTTTTTTGTTGCTTGAGTATACGGAGTATTCATATATGGTTATAATATGAAAAGTTCTAAATCAACTTTTTAGCTATTTCCGGTAACCGGAGGTGAAATTTATTCCTCTTTCCGTTTTCCAAAAGCATATATCTTCAGTACTGATTCTGATAGATAGATAGATGAAATTTCACATACACCTAAAAGATCTAATTGTCTGTTTTCTTTCAAATGTATAGTAATTTGTAATGTAGTAGTGTATAGTAACTGTGACCGGAAGTAATTCTTTACGCAATTTTTAATATATTAAAAAAACGCATTTTAATTTATAAAATACTAATGTTCAGCAGTATTATACACACATTTTGTGCTGCTTTTTTGGTTCGCAATTCTTTTTTCATAGAGTTTCTATTCTTGTTTTTAAAGTTTAAGTATTTAAAAATTGGTTGAAAATCAAGTCTATATCCCCAGTTGCTTTCTCCACAGTGTTTAGGAGAGATCACTCTTTATTTAAAATAATATGTAATCATTTTGATTTTTTAAATGTATTTCTTCATGTTTGTATAAATTCTGTATTTGTTGTATTTTAAAAGATAGAGTTATCTTTACAAACAAATAACTTTCAATCAAATTAAAAACTTAAAAAAAATTAAGCTTAATGACTTAATGAAATTTTACAGGTACGGCACCAGCAACTGGATTAGGGACGACACAAGGTACATTTTTCACAACTAAATTTTGAGCATAAAACATCATCATTTAGTTATTAATTTCTGAATCTTGAGCACAAAACATCACCCTTTAGTTAAAAATATCATCTTGTTAAAAATATCTGAGTCGTGAGCACACAAATTCATCATCTAGTTATAAAAAGAAAACTAACGGTCGAGAACTATTTTGCTGGAAATCTGGTTAGCGTGTGTTATCTGCTTGGATTATTTTTAATTTGGTTATGTACATATAGAAAATATTCTGTCGTGTTGTGAGTGATTGTGACAAGAGATAAAGATAATGAAACGGAATGATTATAAGCTTTTTTTTATAGGAGATATATTCAATAACAAATCACCTAATTCTCGTTTTTCGTCATTATGGGTATCTTGCACTTTTGGATATTTTCTCCATTTTCTATTAAGAAAATAATCCTAATATATAAATGCCCATGTGCGCACTTCTCTCTCTCTCTCTCTCTCTCTCTCTGTCCGCAAAATATTTTCGCGGGATATCACGTCAGAATCTTCAACGATTTATGGAGAACTCGATACGGACTTTTGTTGAAAATAATATGGTAGATGTTTTAAATGTATAACCACATTTTATTTAAAGAAGAAAAATAAAAAATAAAGGCGTATTCGAACGTAGAAAAACAGTTTTAATTATGCAACAGGAAAAGCATTTAAAGTTGTGAAAAAGAATGCATAAAACAGTGACGTCACTAATGTTTATACATTAACTAATGACGTCATCTGCCGTGTTTAGAATAAAAAGAAATGAACTATTTCATTCAAATTTGATTTAGATCTACGTGCGCTATGAAATGTATACAATACAATTTTTCAGGCTTAAACTTATAAAATTTATTTTATCTATTTGGATTCTAGATCTAGATCTAGAGATTCTAGTTCTAGATCGAGATTCTAGACTAGATCTAAATCTACGCAAAAACTACACGTAGACGATAAGTCGCTAAGATCTAGATTTAGACTCTATCTACTCTAGAATCTATTATATTGTACTTAATAACACGCAGGGGGTGCGCGATCGAGACGCACCAAGTCAAACTTCATTTTTAATTTTTTTTATATGTGAATCTTCCGATTTTAGACAATAAAGAAAGGAACTACTTCATTCAAATTTGAATTAGATCTAGATCTATATATCTACTCACCAAGACATACGCTATGAAATATATACAATTTTATCTGTCAAACTAATACAAATTACTTAAAAACAACGTAATGACTATTGAATATCCAGATTTTTAACGAAATCATTTAACTCACTTAATCAATGTGTGACTGTGTTATGTCAAATGTGTCGGATTTTAGCTAATTAGTTTTTATTTTTGCTTTGTCGCTAATATCGTTCAGCGTGTAGTAAAGCACTTTGCGCTTTGACCAATAACTATTTCATAAATTATTTTTCTCAAACAAGTACATTTTAAAATATATAGGCCTACAATTCACGTGAAACGGGTACCAATGGCTAGTAAATTTAATTAGCGAAAAAGTGTAGGCCCTATGTGTTTAATATAACAATTTTATGACCTTATTAATTAAAAACTAATCATTGATTCACAATCTTAAAAGCTCTGTATGAAAAGTTTTATATGTCACTATATTGTATTTGGCATTAAAGGAAAGTTGGATTTCTATCATCCCGTAAACACCTAAAGCTAACAGTCGACTTTACAATTTACACAGATAGAGTATTTTCGTGACCAACTTTTCGTTACTTTTTGCTGTTTTTTTTCAGTTCAGAATTTTTTAATACTAAGAAGCCTAATACTTTTTTTTATAAAACAATGCTTACCATATGTTTAGTAATTGTTCTTCGTGAAAAACTAAAACTTTTGTAAAGAGCAAATTGTGATAGCTATCATTGAAAAACGTTTTTGGTAAATAATTTGCTAATTTTGAAACTTTTGAATCCCAAAAAGGTACGATTTTGTAGACTTGCAAAATTCTTATCAGTAGCCATTTCAAAAAATTGTCGTTATAAAATTTGTAATATATACTGAAGTACAAGCATTTCAAATTTGATTGCTATAACTATAAGTGCATAAATAAAGAAGCCTAAAGCATTTTTAAAAGTACCAAAAAAATACAAAATGTCGGAGGTGTTTTTCGGGTTTCCATGACAACCAAAATTGTTTTCAACCCATTTTTTACTGCTGTTTAATACTTACTTTTATGTATCAAAAATGGTAAAAGTATTCAAAAATTTTAAATATATTTTCGAAACCGTGCCATCCGCATGCAAGCCGATTACATTAACAACTTAACTATTTAACTCATACGTCTTAGATGTATTTTTATACTATACTTTAATACTTCGAGGTTCCTCATGCAACTTGATTTACGCGCATAGATCTAGATCTAAGTCTAGTAGTAGTAACTTTCAAATTAAATTTTATCTTTAATTAGCCAAACAAAGATTAATATAAAATAATGAAGGTCTGAAATTATCTAGATCTAGATAGAATTATCTAGATCTAGATTTTACGACTCGTTTGCTTAAGTCTAGTATTTGCATAACTCTTGCTTTCAACTTTCTAGATCTAGATCTAGATCTAGAAATTCTAGATCTAGAATCTAGATCTAATCATTAGACCTATTTTAGCTAGATAGATCTAGATAGATAAATCACAAAGATACATGTTGTCTGATTATAAAATGGATTGTATTTGTATCTAATTAATCTTTGATATGTATCTAATTAATCTTTTGTTTGACCTAGATTCTAGATCTAGATCTATAAATAACTTGCTTGGCCACATGATATTTTTAGATCTATAAATAACTTTCTTGGTTAGATTGTAGAGCTAGAGAAATTTATTGTAAAACTAAATGAAAAAGACAGTTGAAAATTTAAATAAGTATTGGAACGTAATAAAAACAGCAAACGGACGTATTGCTTAAGTTATGGCCGACAGAAAATTAGATTTAGAACGCGTTAAACTTTTGAATGGCCTATGATGGAAGCCGCCATTTTATTGTACTAAAAAGTAAAAAAAAATGTGACGTCACTGTTTTGTCGAGTCTAGTGGTTGTTTAAGTCTTTTAAAATTAATGTGGTTAATCTACCTATGAATAAATCAATAAATTAATTAACGTCTTTAAATAAATTTGTGGTTAACAGTCTGTCTTAAAACAAAAATTGTTCTCTACCTACGTACTATTTTACAGCTGTCCACATAGAGTAGAACTATTTACAATACTCAATCAGACAAACAAACAAAAAAAAATATTCAAACATGTAAACAAACTTAGGTTTTAGTAGTATATATATATATATAGAGATAGATTATTAGCCTCCTATGTTTATAAATATAGAAATTTCACCATTGGTGTGTTACCTCTCTTTAAATTGCAAACGTAGTAAATTTCAATATAGTGCTCTGTGAAAAAAACCATTAGGCACTCTTAAATGGACTAATTATGGACGGACTGAATTAATTAATGTATTAAATAAGAGTGTTATGCCAACGTTCGAATGAATGTAGCTGTAAGATTCGAAATGAGTTATATATGTGTTTGTTAGAGAGAGCTACTTGTAAGCCTTATACCTAATATACATATATCTAATTAAAATGGATCGCCCCTCAGAATGTCTTTTAGAAAACCCTTCTAGCGCTATTTAATGTATACGTTATTGCTTTAGTACCATACAGTGTGAAGTGTGGACAAATGTGGGAAGAACGACCAGGAACAGACTTTTGCTACCAGTTTCGTGAGGTCACACTCAACTGGTTCGATGCTTTAGAGGTGTGCAAGTATCACAATGGGAGTCTGGCCAGCGTCGTGTCACAAGAAGAACAGGCCTACCTTGAAGGTTTTACTATTTGTTAGAATTAACAGTCTATAGAGTAGAACGATTCTAGACTGTATTACTTGTATTTTAAAGTTAACATTTTAGTATTAAAAGAGTCAGTTTATTAGAAAAATAGTTGCTTAAATCACTGATACTAAAAAGCATATTTTACCAGACAACTTAGATCGGTGTTTAAGTAAAATTGAACAATGGTTGCAGTAGATCTAAAGAAATAAAAGTTATATTTTAAACTATTTGAAACTTTACAATTTAAACAACATCTCTTACCGACATCGTTAAGTGTGCATGAAGCAATAATTCCAACTGTAAAAGAAAAACATTGTGGGTTATAACTTTCAAGCAACACAGTTTTATAAAATTGTTATAATAAAATATTAAAATATATTTTTAAAATACATCAGGAAATAATAGAAATACGTAGTACTTTAGTACTCTTTCCGATAGATAAACGAAGTAGTAACGGAAGTAGTAGTTTACACTATTTCCGATTTCTCAAAAAAAAAAAAACGCAGATGAATTTAAAAAGTACTATATTCGCACTATTATAAAGGTATCGTTTGACGTTCATTTGGTGTGCAATTCTTTTTTTTTTTACGAGATTCTATTCTATTTTTAAAAGTTTTAAGCAATTAAAAGTTGATTAAAAATTATATCTATATCCAGAGTTACCATGTTATATAAGAATATTCGAGAAAGTTTAGGGGAGATCACTACTGGTTTATTCTGTATTTGAATACAAACTCCACTGTTATATTTCATGTTTAGGCAGGATTGGTAAACGAGACGTTGTAGCGTTTTGGATTGGCGCCACAGACAAGAACCAGGAAGCTGGGTGGTCATGGGAAGATTCAGCACCATTCAGTTTCATAAATTGGGACAAAGGTTTGGCCCATTTTCTAAGATTCAGCACCATTCAGTTTCATAAATTGGGACAAAGGTTTGGCCTATTTTCTAAGATTCAGCACCATTCAGTTTCATAAATTGGGACAAAGGTTTGGCCTATTTTCTAAGATTCAGCACCATTCAGTTTCATAAATTGGGACAAAGGTTTGGCCTATTTTCTAAGATTCAGCACCATTCAGTTTCATAAATTGGGACAAAGTTTTGGCCTATTTTCTAAGATTCAGCACCATTCAGTTTCATAAATTGGGACAAAGGTTTGGCCTATTTTCTAAGATTAAGCACAATTCAGTTTCATAAATTGGGACAAAGGTTTGGCCTAGTTTCTAAGATTCAGCATCATTGAGTTTCATAAATTGGGACAAAGGTTTGGCGTATTTTCTAAGATTCAGCATCATTCAGTTTCATAAATTGGGACAAAGGTTTGGTCTATTTTCTACTATACCCTAAGCTGTGTACTTGGGTCAGCGTATAGAGTAATTTTTGTTTGTTCTTGATGTGTGGGTTTACAACTTGTAATCATTTACAATTTTACGATGAACCTATGACGTATTTGTTTTACTAAATTGTTCAAAGGAGAACCCAATGATTTTCAAGGTGAAGATTGTGTTGGTATTAAAACTTCTAATATGAAATGGAATGATTTCTCCTGCACATTGAAGAATGCATTTATTTGTAAAAAACAAGGTAAAGTATTTTATCTAACGTTTTCTAGTAAGAAATGACCCTGGCCTTCATTTACTCATAGCGTCATTTAATTCATCAAATAATTCCTAGTAAAAGATGAAAATGTTTTACATTCAGTGGCGTCATCACGTCGGGAGTCTCCAGTTACGATCACTGATCGTAAAAACTTTCAACACTTTCCAAACATTTTTACAAGCTTTTATTTAATTTATTTCCTAGTCAGTCTGTCTGTCTAGATCGAAACGCCCGAGCGAAAATGCAGGCACTTCTAACTAACAGATACGGTTTGCAATTAGTACGTGGGTCAAGACATGAAGACAATGCATCATGACATTCAATTTGACTTAATTGGTCGCCTGATTAACTTTTTATGAATTAATTAAAAATTTGACCAAATTAGTAGGCAGTATCCAACCACTCCACACGCGTCATCACGTTAATAGCACGTCATCACGTTCAATAGGTGCGCAATGGTTTTTAGTCATGTAACTTTATTGTAAATAAAAACATGTAAAGTACTAAAAACATGTCATAAAAACGTTTTAATATCAAGCTTTTATGTAATTATGCTTAAAAAAGGAGAAAATAAATTATACACTACTATTTAAATAACTAGGCTATAAAGAAAAGCGTGGACAAAGGTATCCAATCGATACTAAAGGGAACCACGCTTTTCTTTATAGTTATTTAAATAGGAGTGTATAATTTATTTTCTCCTTTTTAGTCATAATTACATAAAAGCTTGATATTAAAACGTTTTTTATGAAAAACGTTTTTTGGTTTGATGTCACCCCTCTGTCCGAGTATTTGCTTAAAAGGATAAAACATTGTTTTGACAGTAAATTTGATCCTAATTGTTCTAACCTGTGCTGATCACACTCCCACCCCTAGTCCTATGATGCCACTGCTTATATTTATTGATGGATTGAATGATTTCATCCGGCAGTGAACACAGCAACAAGAACAAGCGTGCAGACAACTACACCGACTCTAGCAGGTATGGTGATATTCAAGAGTTGCTTACAATATTATAGCCAATTAAAAAAGTGTCAAATGGCAACAACCTGTTTACCCTAACCTTAATTAGCAGGGACATATTACGGTTGTGCCCATGGATGGTTAGGATACAACAACAACTGTTACCTATTGAAGTGGTCCAGCAGCACTTGGATGGATGCTCAGCTTTCCTGCAGACAAGAGAATGCTGAGCTAGCAAGTATTGCTTCACTATCCGAAAACTCATTTCTTTGGAGTCGGCTTCCAAAAGGTTTGTCGATTCGGTTCTTGACAGTAGTTACTCAACAACAACTTCCAGATAACGTTGCTAAATATAAACAGAAGAAAATTGTGCTTTTTATTTTTAAAATGTGGTAGTTTTTAACGGATGTATTTACTATTACATCATTTTTACTTAACCAGATTTGGGGGAAAAAAATTGTCCTAATTGTAGTCAATTGTAGGCTATGCCTAAACGTAAATAGATATACCGCGAGACCCTGGACATGCTTTATGATTGGGCCTATAGAATAGTTTTACTTTTCAGAAAATTTCATTTTTGGTTTATATCTGCATATTTAAAAATTATTTAGAAGCACGCAGATGATATGCATATTAAAAAAACAAGTTAATAAAAAGTCTAGTGACAATTTACGCGCAATTTCCTTATGTTATCCATAAGAATTTTAAATCGAGATAAATCATACATTCAGCAACGGTGCCCAAATATTAAAACGTTTATATCAGTATCTGACTATGATTAAAACCCGCCCTCTTGTTTGTAAACATTAGCACGTGGAAAAAAACGAGCGACTCTCTCTCTTGCCGCGCGCAGTGACGCGAACGATCCCACGTCGCGACAGGCAGCCTCCCGCTATGTTAAAATCCTTTCGAACCTCAGCGCTTTGCGCTAAATCATCCTAGGCCTACACGATGCTCATTTAAAAATTCTTAATTAATTTTTTGTTGCCAAACGAAAGGATATTTTTGAAAACTTTCTTCGGCAATATTGTTCTAAATTATGGCAGGAATCGATTGGTAAATGTTTCAAGTCGTTAAGTGGTCTGGTTGCCGAGATATAGGCAAAAAACTGCATTTTTTCGAGTTGTTTTTTGGCTTTTCCGGGAAATCCAGGAAGGATTTCCGGGAATATTTTTAGCCTATGTTCATCCTCGGAACTTGCTTAACATATTTGCTTTGGAACTAGTCCTCAATATTGCTTCGTTGAGGAGGAGATACGACTTAAAGCTGCGAACACGCTGCGGACACACATCCATACATCCATCCATCCAGAAATGACGAGTTAATAATCACAATCCAATCACAATCACGCAGAAGATATGCTTATTTTAAAAAAGCTAATAACCGTTTAAAAGCATGTAAAATATCTTGATATTACTATTTAATAAAGCTTATAACATTTTAGAGGAATGCCGAAATCAACATCCCAATAGCAGCGAGTGCGATGTGTGGGCTAACCAAGGGGAATGTCAAAGTAACTACGCTTGGATGAGTGTACATTGTACGATGTCGTGTGACTTGTGCGACAATATATGTGCAGACAAGTACACCAGCTTCCAGTGTCAATACTGGTCTAGGATAGGAGAGTGCAGCAAAAATCCCAACTGGATGTTGCCCAACTGTGCATTATCATGCGGCTGTGACAAATGTAAGATATTCTTTATTTTTTGGATCCAAAAACGTAAGGGTATATTTTTAATTTTATTTTAAACTGCGATTATTTTAACAATAACCTGTCCTAATGGCTGCAATACATTTGATTTATATTATTAACACGTTTTTCTTAACTCAGCTTCGCGTTTATTAGTTTGTTTGGATGTTTGTTGTTAAAATTGGCATCGAAAATTAGCCCACTTCTGATTGCTCTAGAGATCTGAAATTTGGCATGCAGGCTATTTTCGCCTAACAATTTCAGATGCAATCATAAAAACTAGCAATTAGAGACCTAAATTAGCTTAATTAAATTACGCCCCGAGGACCATAAAATTGAGGACATGATTTCTAAAGATACCGACAAGACTGGAGGCCTATTGACACAGTTACTTCGGCCCCAATTGATGTGAGCGCGCTGGCCGTGATCGTATAATGGTTAGTACTTCGCGTTGTGGCCGCGACAACCCAGGTTCGAATCCTGGTCACGGCATGTAGGCTTAATTAAATTACGCCCCTTCTCTGTTTAAAGCGTATCGGTCGCTCAAGATTTTTAGTCCGTGTATTTAAAAACACTTAGTCAAGTCATACTTAATCAAGTCATTAGATAAAGTAGAAAATCTAATATATAAAGCTCAGTTCTGTATGTAATGCATATGTTTGTCGTTGGTCTTGGATGAATTTAAGTGTTAGAAAATTATCGTGCGCATTTGTCTAAATTTATGAGCTAAAAAATTACTATTGAAAGTGTTGGGAAATAATTTTCATTTTTCAAATTATAGTAATAATTGTCGGCATGTTCATTAAACACAAGTTTAAAAAAAATATCATCTTTTACAAAAATTCTAATTATGTCTTTATTTAGTCCTTTAGCACTTACTTCCCTTTGATAAATTGGGAAAACAAAATTACTCCTCTTTATAAAACCATTGCATTTTGTGGAAAATAATTTACTTTTTAATTACTTTGTTTTGGTGTTGGGAAAAAAAAATAATTACATAATTAGCGGGGATTGATCAAGTGCAAATGTTGTAGGTATTTTACGGATAAGCTTGGAGTATTAAAATTGTTCATTAAATTGAAACAGGCGCGTTCGTTTAAGTGAGTGCAAAAGACTATGAATAAGTTGGGGTACTATAGTCGTTCATTAAGCTAAAACAGGTGATTCCGCCCCGGGCGTTTATGTTCGCGTTAGTGTTTTCTTTGTGTTTAGGTGGGTTTGCGTTAGTGGTTGCGTTTTGATTTGGTTCGTTTTTGTTCTTTCTTTTTTCGTTTTTGTTTGTGCTTTTTTCTTTGGGTTTGTATTTGTGTTTTTAGTTGGTTTTGCGTTTGGATTTGGTTTGTTTTCGTTTGCTTTTTCGTTGTTTTTTTTTTGTTCTTCTTCTTCTTCGTCGTTCTTAATTATTAGTGTTGAAGGGGGTCGAGATTTATCTGCCAGTGGATTTGAACTCGAGACTTTGTTCGAATTTATCAACCATGAGCTTTTTGCCGACTCGACCACGCCTCCAACACAATTAAGCGGTACGTGTCAACTGGTTATGCGCCATTGAGGCCATTGACTCCGATTTCAGCCTGCTTTTCTTTTTGGATTTGCTTCCATAGCCTTTGTCCAACCAAGAACAAACTACAAGGCAGCAGTTGTTTAATTTTGGAGTTGTCTCTCCTAGAAGAGTGGCTGTCCCCAGCTAACGAGCCTCATCTGCCCGAGGGTTCGAACTCGAGACGTTTCGTTTTAGCAACCATGAGTTTTACCGACTCGACCACGCCGTATTGTTGGTATTGGTGTTTGTGGTTGGGTTTGTTGTTAGGTTTTTGTTTTCGTTTGTATTTGTAATTGTGTTAGCGTTATGTTTGCGTTTTGTTGTTTTGGTTGGTTGTGGTTTGGGTGGGCAATGCCGGTATAATAATGATTACTAAACACACAGGTAATGGTCTTTAACAGAAAGGTTTTTCACAGAAGCCAGAGCAGGGCCTGGCCGGAACGGCTAGTAAACTATATAAAAAACTTTTTAAAAACCACGTTTTTCATGTGTAGCAACGGACTAAAAAGGAGAAAATAAAATACTTAAAAAAAACTTTTTAAAAAACCACGTTTTTGTTGTGGACTAAAAAGTAGAAAATACATTTTTCTTCCGACCCTAGGGGATCTACCAATGACTGCTCGTAGATTTTGTTCATACATTTGATGACAAAAAACGTGGGTCGGGAAGATGGGTCGGGAAATTTGATGGTGAACGTACCCACGTTTTTTGTCATGAAATGTATGAACAAAATCTACGAGCAGTCATTGGTAGTCCCCAAGAAAAACGTGTTTTTTTTTTAAAAGTTTTTTTTTAAATATTTTATTTTATATATTTTTTCTTACTGTGGTAATTGTAAGAATATCCTGCATTTTCAACTGCAATAAAAATGACAAGATATTGTGTAATTTAGTTGTGTCTAATGTTAGTATACCTTAAATTTTAGCTAGGTCAAATGTAAACACTTAACATTAACATTATTAGAAGAAAATAATTTGACTCATCATTGTATCTTTGATTCTGTCATGTCTTTCAGCAATGAATAAAGGATTTTGGATTGGTTTAAACGACCGACAGAGACCATTGAGTTTTGAGTGGACAGATCTTGCTGGGGTTGTTTATACCAACTGGTATTTTAATGAACCAAACAATTTTTATGGGAAACTTGAGGACTGTGTTATGATTCATTCATCAGTAAGTTTTGAGAATGTTAACAATGAAAAAAAAATACATTCATGCCTAGATGGCCAAAGTTAAGCTCTACACACTCGATCCTTGCGTGAGCCACAAACACCTAGACATTTCCGTGCTACAAGATTGGCCTAAACGACTTGTTTAAACTCATTTCTTACTCTTATTTTTCCCAGTGTATGTAGTGTTTTGGACTACCTTGTAGATAGTCTAGGGTAATGTATTGTAAATAAAAAATAAAACGAATCAATGTACAGGCTCTCAAAATAGGCGATAAACCTCAACCTTAAACGGGCCCTATAGTTGCCTTGGATTTAACTGTGGCGCGTGAGTAGAGAAAGGGTGGAGGTGGGTAGAGAAAGGGTGGAGGTGAGTAGAGAAAGGGTGGAGGTGGGTAGAGAAAGGGTGGAGGTGAGTAGAGAAAGGGTGGAGGTGGGTAGAGAAAGGGTGGAGGTGGGTAGAGAAAGGGTGGAGGTGGGTAGAGAAAGGGTGGAGGTGGGTAGAGAAAGGGTGGAGGTGGGTAGAGAAATTTCGAGAAAAGCGTGGGTGTCTTCCTTAACATTAGTAAAGGTATCAAATAGATACTAAAGTGACCCACGCTTTTCTTTCTAGTTATTTAAATAGTAGTCTATTTTTTTTCTACTTTTTAGTGCATTATTACATAAAAACCTGTTATTAAAACGTTTTTGGATGAATTTTTTAAAAGTTTAAGTAATTAAAAAATCATGTCTATATTCCAAGTTATATAAGAATATTTGAGAAAGTTTTGGGGAAATCACTCTCGGTTTATTAAAAACTAGGCATACTGCCTAGCTTCGCTTAGGTTTTTAAATAACATTTGAGAATTTGAATACTTAATTATTTAGCGATGGATTGGGTGTTGAGTGCTTTAATAACTTTAATTTAAACAGTAATGCTAACTTTAGAAAAAAAATGTTTTTGTTTGTTGTTTAAATACCGTTCTCAGAGAAATATTGGAAAGTACGCAATGTATAAGTAAAATGGAATTAGAACTACACAGGTTCCATGAACAGTACATCTCATAGTTTATATTACATTGCCTTTTGAAATTTATTTATTTATTTAATTGGGATACGTAACTGAATTAACAACTTAATTTTGTACTAAAACAAATGCTATACTTCGTCATTTTCTGTTTCTGTTTAAAATAGTATACAATTATTTGAAAAATAATAATTTAAAAAACGTTACCTCCCTTGAAAACTGAACGTATGACGTATGTCTTTGTTTTTTTTTTACAAACAGTTGCTATGCTTATATAAGAAATTGCGGTATATGAACTTATTTAACAACTATAATGGCTGTTTCCGACGGGAATAAAGTTTTTTTTGTTAGCCTCCAGGGTCGGTCTACGACGTAACATAATATTAAGGGGATCGTTCGTCGATTTCTTTATATATATATATCTCATATAAAGAGAATTTCACTCAAGATCATCTTTTAGGGCTTTGAGTCTGACCAACAGTTTTTCTATACGGCCTAGTCATCTATAGTAGTGTAAGCAAAAAATTAGCCAGATATACTGAGCTTAAGTACCCTAAAGTCTGCGTTGAAATGACCCTCTGTTTTTCCCATAAAATACAAAGATTATATAGGGAAATACAACTGGTCAGTTTTGACCGCTTTACAAAGTTTTCCCAGATATGCCGAGTTTTTTGTGACACCCCTAGGTGTTCTTCTACCACCTCACAAAATATCAAGGGGGGTCGTCGGAGGAAATTTTTTTTCGTAATAAAGCTCATATAAAGAGAATTTCACTCGCGGTCTCTTTTTAGCCCTCGTCGAGGGCTTTGAGTGTAACCGACAGTTTTCCCTAAAGGTCAAGCCATTGACCTAGGAGCATGCAAAAAATTAGCCAGATATACTGAGTTTAAGTACCCTAAAGTCTGCGTTGAAATGACCCTCTGTTTTTCCCATAAAATACAAAGATTATATAGGGAAATACAACTGGTCAGTTTTGACCCCTTTACGAAGTTTTCCCAGATATGCCGAGTTTTTTGTGACACCCCAAGGTGTTCTCCTACCACCTCACAAAATTTCAAGGGGGGTCGTCGGAGGAATTTTTTTTCGTAATAGAGCTCATATAAAGAGAATTTCACTTGCGGTCACTTTTTAGCCCTCGTCGAGGGCTTTGAGTGTAACCGACAGTTTTCCCTAAAGGTCAAGCCATTGACCTAGGAGCATGCAAAAAATTAGCCAGAAATACTGAGCTTAAGTATCCTAAAGTCTGCGTTGAAATGACCCTCCGTTTTTCCCATAAAATACAAAGATTATATAGGGAAATACAACTGGTCAGTTTTGACCCCTTTACGAAGTTTTCCCAGATATGCCGAGTTTTTTGTGACACCCCAAGGTGTTCTCCTACCACCTCACAAAATTTCAAGGGGGGTCGTCGGAGGAATTTTTTTTTCGTAATAGAGCTCATATAAAGAGAATTTCACTCGCGGTCACTTTTTAGCCCTCGTCGAGGGTTTTGAGTGTAACCGACAGTTTTCCCTAAAGGTCAAGCCATTTACCTATAAGCATGCCAAAACTGAGCCAGATCTAAAGAGGGTAAAAGCCATAAAATCCGTTTTGAAATGACCCTCTGTTTTCCCCATAAAATACAAAGATTATATAGGGAAATACGACTGGTCAGTTTTGACCCATTTCCCGATTTTTCCCGGACATGGCGAGTTTTTTGTGACACCCCAAGGCGTTCTCCTACCACCTCACAAAATATCAAGGGGGGTCGTCGGAGGAATTTTTTTTTCGTAATAGAGCTCATATAAAGAGAATTTCACTCGCGGTCACTTTTTAGCCCTCGTCGAGGGCTTTGAGTGTAACCGACAGTTTTCCCTAAAGGTCAAGCCATTGACCTAGGAGCATGCAAAAAATTAGCCAGATATACTGAGCTTAAGTATCCTAAAGTCTGCGTTGAAATGACCCTCTGTTTTTCCCATAAAATACAAAGATTATATAGGGAAATACAACTGGTCAGTTTTGACCCCTTTACGAAGTTTTCCCAGATATGCCGAGTTTTTTGTGACACCCCAAGGTGTTCTCCTACCACCTCACAAAATTTCAAGGGGGGTCGTCGGAGGAATTTTTTTTTCGTAATAGAGCTCATATAAAGAGAATTTCACTCGCGGTCACTTTTCAGCCCTCGTCGAGGGCTTTGAGTGTAACCGACAGTTTTCCCTAAAGGTCAAGCCATTTACCTATAAGCATGCCAAAACTGAGCCAGATATACTGAGCTTAAGTATCCTAAAGTCTGCGTTGAAATAACCCTCTGTTTTTCCCATAAAATACAAAGATTATATAGGGAAAAACAACTGGTCAGTTTTGACCCCTTTACGAAGTTTTCCCAGATATGCCGAGTTTTTTGTGACACCCCAAGGTGTTCTCCTACCACCTCACAAAATTTCAAGGGGGGTCGTCGGAGGAATTTTTTTTTCGTAATAGAGCTCATATAAAGAGAATTTCACTCGCGGTCACTTTTTAGCCCTCGTCGAGGGCTTTGAGTGTTACCGACAGTTTTCCCTAAAGGTCAAGCCATAGACCTAGGAGCATGCAAAAAATTAGATAGATATACTGAGCTTAAGTACCCTAAAGTCTGCGTTGAAATGACCCTCTGTTTTTCCCATAAAATACAAAGATTATATAGGGAAATACAACTGGTCAGTTTTGACCCCTTTACGAAGTTTTCCCAGATATGCCGAGTTTTTTGTGACACCCCAAGGTGTTCTCCTACCACCTCACAAAATTTCAAGGGGGGTCGTCGGAGGAATTTTTTTTTCGTAATATAGCCCATATAAGGCGCCGATCAGTCGAGGTCAGTTTTGACCCCCTGTCCGTAGACTTTTTGCCGAACCGTCACCGGCCCTCGTGTTCTATCGCCATAAGGCACCTTCGTGCCAAATTTGACGCGCCTGCGGCGCCGGGAAGTGCCCTATCGGGCACCCGACCACTTTGCTTTATATATATAGACTAGGCATGCTGCCCAGCTTCGCTTAGGCTTTCGAAAACATTGAGAATTTGAATGCTTAATTAATTCGCCCGAGGGTCGGTCTACGACCTCAAGAGTTATGAAGAGGTTCCTCCGTGGACATTTTTTTTAAATTTATAGCTCATATAAGGTACCGGTCAGTCGATGTCAGTTTTGACCCCCTCATCGTAGACTTTTCGGCCAACCGGCCCCCGTGTTCTGTCGCCCCAAGGCAAGGTCCTGCCAAATTTGAAGCGCCTGCGGCGCCGGGAAGTGCCGGACACCCGACAATCTAGATCTAGATCTAGATTCCTAAAAGAATTTTTTTTTAAGTTTAGCCCGAGCATAATAAAAAAAAAATACATTAACCAAGTTGACTTGGTGTGTCTCGAACCCGCACCACCTGCGTGGTTTAATGTACACTAACATCTCCGCTATTTAGGCACCTTATAAAGTACGGAGAATGAAACACGTATTTTAAAATCTTAACTTAAGCGAATATGCCTATTTTTCAAATTAATTTTTTTATCCCAAATTAGCCAGTTCCAAACAAAGATTTTGTATAAAATAAATAAGTCTTGAAATAGTTTAGTCCTAGTATAGAAATTTATTTTTGGAATTGATTTTAGAGAAGTTAGAGTCTAAATCAGTAAATCTAGATCTTAGCATCTACGTCTAGATCTAGTTATTGCGTAGATTTAGATTTAGATTTAGTCTAGATCTAGAATCTCTAGATCTAGAATCCAAATACATAAAATAAATTTTATGAGTTTAGGCCGGAAAAATTGTATTGTATACATTTCATAGTGTACGTAGATCTAAATCAAATTTGAATGAAATAGTTCATTTCTTTTCATTCTAAACACGGCAGATGACGTCATTAGTTAATGTATAAGCAATAGTGACGTCACAGTTTTATGCGTTCTTTTTCACATCTATTAATGCTTTTCCGGTTGCATAAATAATACTGTTTCTCTACATTCGAATACGCCTTTAATTTTTATTTTTCTTCTTTAACTAAAATTGTGGTTATACATTTAAAACATCTAACATATTATTTTCAACAAAAGTCCGTAAAAAGTTCTCGATATATCGCTGCCGATTCTGACGTGATGTCCGGCGAAAATTTTTTGCGGACAGAGAAAGAGAGAGAGAGAGAGAAGAGCGCACATGGCCTTTTATAAATTAGGATTAAGTTGCACTTATAGCCTTCTGTTGCCGCTCGCAACCTATTATGGCCCGTAACTCCCGCTGCCGCCCGCTTACAATACGCATACAAAAATTAGACATACAAATTCGTAATTTTTAACTAAACAGGAAGTTTGATAGTTTAAACATCCTTTTCCGGTTTTGTAAAAGGAGATTTTGAAATATACTCAATATTAGTCTCTTTCCATCCAGAAATTTTATATTCATCTGTACTATTTTTAGATGATTTAAAATTAAAAATAAAATAAAAACACGCCTAAAAACTTATCTAGGGATGTATTCTACGAATTATATATCTTAAACATAACCAAATTGATAATTTACTGTTAAATTCGATGCATAGTTGTTTAGACAAAACTAAAGTTGATTACCCAAAATAGGTCAAGTCGGTAAAGCTGATGGTTGCTAAACCGAAAAGTCTCGAGATCGAATCCTCGGGAGAGACAACTCCAAAATCAAACAACTGCTACCTGCCATGTAGTTTGTTCTTGGTTGGACCAAGGGTATGGAAGCAAATCAAACAACTGCTACCTGCCATGTAGTTTGTTCTTGGTTGGACAAAGGCTATGGAAGCTAATCAAACAACTGCTACCTGCCATGTAGTTTGTTCTTGGTTGGACAAAGGCTATGGACGCAAATCAAACAACTGCTACCTGTGATGTACTTTGTTCTTGGTTGGACCAAGGCTATGGCAGCAAATCCAAAAAGAAAAGCAGGCTGAAATCGGAGTCAATGGCACGTATCCTTAATTGTGATGGAGGCGTGGTCTAGTCGGCAAAAGCTCATGGCTGATAAATTCGAAAAAGTCTCGAGTTCAAACCCTCTGGCAGATAGGTTCGATCCCTTCCAACACTAAAAATTAATAACGAAGAAGAAGAAGAAGACCCAAAATAACCTATTTAGGATTTTCTCGAACGTTTTTAATTTTTATACTGTACTTCTACCGAAGTTCGAAAACCAGATTTAATTTCAACAGTAGTTTTTATCTTAATTATTAATTTCATTTAGACAAAAACTAATATTTTGTGAAAGTGTTCACTTGTTCATACAGGGTTATGCTCTTTACATTGGGACGTCAAGGGTGGTGTTTTGGTGGAATGAATGTAATTAATTGTAAAGAACTATACTAAACTTTGTTCAGAAAAAATACATTTAAGCAGTCACTATTTATATCATTTAGGCTATATGTTCCGACCTCATTAGTGAACTTGTATCAATTTCGTACACTAAGACTGCCCAATGAGTCCTCCCCCTATACACATACCCAAGTCTCCACTGTGCTGACTATCCCTTCATATGCCGAGGTCAAGAATCAGATAGACTCTACTTCATCTGCCCCATGTGCCTTGTGCACGAACGGGAGGAAGAAAAAGAGAAGATACCCAACTCTGTCCCCTCCAAACTTTGATCTTTGTTGTTAGAAATGGCGCTCATTTTTTGTAAAAAAATCCTGTATAATATGGTCACATCTTTAGAGTGAAAGGAAATAGCTATCAATGTAAATCTACAAAAATCTGTATAATACGGTCACATTTTTAGAGTGAAAAGAAATAGCTATCAATTTAAATCTACAAAAATCCTGTATAATATGGTCACATTTTTAGAGTGAAAAGAAATAGCTATCAATGTAAATCTACAAAAATCTGTATAATACGGTCACATTTTTAGAGTGAAAAGAAATAGCTATCAATGTAAATCTAAGTCCCTTATGTCAAATAATGAGCATAGTAATACACCAGCTAAAGAATTCGAGAATAGGATATATTTACATACAGACATTTAATTGAAAATTTTATTAACACCCCAACACCGGGTAGCGCAGGGTATATGATGCTAAATGAGCACATAAGTCATGGCCCTTTTCAAATAATTTTAACATCAAATGCCAGTGCAGGGCCTGGTCGGAACGGCTCGTCGTAAAGAAGTTTCTGTTCAGCTTGTGTATTTTAATTAGAACATTAAGGATTAATACTTTCTGTCAAAATATATCAAGTAGAAATTACATCATTTTGATATCATACACAGGTAATTGTTAGATAATTTAATCTCATTTTTTCCAATAAAGCAATCAATTTTTTAAAGAATTAGAGTTGATTTGGATTTCGCAATGTTGTTTATCAATACAAAACAATAACGATTTAAGCATATATAAACATATTTATATTCATTCCTGTTCATTTTTCAATTTTGACGATTTAACCTGCCCCTAAATTCTTATTCATGCTTAATTATCTTGTCTAATTCTATTCTTTTGTTGAATCTACTAAAAATCTTACTTTTTAAATGTCCTTACCAGAATGGTAAATGGAGTGATGAATTATGTGATGTAGAGGCAACGGGATTCGTTTGCAAGAGACCAATGGTAGTATCAGATCTAGTAACACTTTCTCCTGATCAAATTGGCTGTCCACTGGTAAGTACTTGATAGGTTTATTTAAAAAGGTTTTTAATGTGTACGTTCAGTATACTTTAATTCCTATTTCATTTATCTGTACAGCCCTAATTTATTATCATTTATGCACTAAAAAGAAAAAGGGGAAAATAAATGAATGTCTTTAAATATATAATTATTACATTATCATGAAATGGAACAAAACAGTGCGAATAGATTATTACAGTTTAAATTAGTTTAATATTGAGAAACAATATTCAATTCTTTTGCTAATTTGTGTAAATAAAAAATCTTTTATACAGCAAAATTAATTAGAGCTTTCAGTGTTTTTCTAGAGCAACAGAAACTTCATTTATTTAAGATTAGTTGTCCCGGTCAGACCCTGCAATGACCTCTATGAAAAACCTTTGTGTAAGGGACCATGACTTGTGTGTTTATTAAGCAGCATATACTACGCCACATGAAGGTTCGACAAAAGAAAACAAATTTAACGCTAACAATAACCCACCAAAACAAATTAAAATTATTAAAAACAAACGCAAAAACAAATGCTAACCCAAACATAAGAAAACAAAAAACACAAACACAAACGCACACACTAAACAAACGCAAATGCAAACACAAACATAAACGCAAACACAAACACAAAAATAAAAGCAAAGATAAACACAAACGCAAATACTAACGCAAATACAAATAGAAACACAAACGCAAACCTAAACCCAAACAATAGCTCAGAATATTATGCAAAATTAAACGCGAACATAAACATAAACTTAAATGCAAACTTAAAATAATAGTGCTCACAATATAGCCGGGGCGCCGAATCGCACCCTGCGTGGGCGCCGGCGGACCCGCCTGATTCAACTTAGTAAACGACTATAATACCCCAACGTTTCCATAGTCTATTGAATTTACTTAAACGAAAGTATGTGACAAAGATCTCAAGGGAGGGCCCAGGGCGCCTAACTGCCCTCTGTTGGGGCGCCGGAGGACGCCCAGGATTCGATTTAGTGAAGTACTATACTAACTCTTCTTATCGATAGTCTATAGCACTGTTTAAAACGAACGTAGATACCCAGACGGGCTCACGGGAAGGCCCCGGGCGCCAAATAAAACCCTGTCGGGGTACAGAAAGACGCCCTGGTTTTGATGTAATGAACGAATATCGTAACCCTTTTTACCCACAGCTTTTTGAACTCGAAAGTATGCACCATAGTGCTCACCGGATAACACAGAGCCACAAATCCCAACCTGTCAGCGCGCCTGCTTCAATTTAGTGAATGACTATAATACCCTCGGTTTGTGCGCAAACGGAAAGATAAAAACAAACACAGAGGACATAGAGGAGCTGCTTCTATACTGTTTTATTGATTAAAAATAATAATGAGTAAACTGCACGTTTAATGTATAAAATAAATAAAAGGCAGTATCGCTCTTTCTTGCACTCGTGTCAGTCAGTCAGCGATATAGCCACGGCTGTGCTCATCCATGTTTAAGTCTCTCCCTGTGCGCGGACTCCCAGGTAAACACTTTGTTTGGCGGCGGTTCAGATTATGACGCAGGTCTGGTAGAGAAAGTATATAAGGGAAGAGTTCTGTGATGGCGTTGGCTCATGTTTTTTTAAGCGTGAAGGAATATCCGCCCCAACTGCGGGGACCCGCACCCGCTCTGGGGAAATATCCATATCCAAACCGTAGCTTGTTTGAAATATCAGTTTTCCTACCACATTGCACTTTATCAATCCTTGTTAATTATATATTATTTTTTTCCAATATCAAATCAAACTAATAAAAAGTATTTTTCCCCAATGTAATGTTTTTTAAGGGAAGTATTTTTTTTATCAAGGAAAGTAATGGGTAGTAAATGTACTAAGATAAGAAATTAGTATATTTTTGCGGACACAATTCATTTTTTATGAAGGGTGAAACATTTAATTCGATTTTGATCTGTACACATGATGTCAATTAAAATGATTTGTTTGAAAACTTAAACTATTTTTACAAAACATTTAAAGCATTAATGTAAGTAATAAACACTTTAAGCATATTACACTATGGCGATCAAGTCGAGTTTTTTTTACAATATGCATTTTTTCAAATGCGAAATGTTTTATTATTTCATGTAAACTTTCTATAAAATCAAGGACATATTTAGGGCAGGGCTTTACAATTTTATTTGCTATCAGGGAGGCTTTGGTTATGGAGCGTCTTGTTATGAGTTGATCAACGATCAAAAGACATGGTCAGAAGCTTTGTCTTTTTGCCAGTCCAGCAATGGAACTTTAGCCACAGTCCAAAACAGGTAAAAATATGTATCTTAAAGAACCGCCAACATTACATATTTTATTTTATTTTATCAAATAATTTTAAAAATAATGAGTTTTTGATCTGCAAGATGTAGGCCTATGTCGGATTATTCAATACAAAACAATATTACTCAGAGATTCAATATATCACAATATAATATTAAAATTTATAATAGAAATAAAAAGATATTATTACACAATAAATGTAAGTTTAATTTACGATTCAATAACACGTAACTTGACAATTTTCATCACACGCGTCCACTTGGCGCCATCGTTACTGCCGAACCTACCAATGACACGTAACTTGACAATTTTCATCACACACGTCCACTTGGCGCCATCTTTACTGCCGAACCTACCAATGACACGTAACTTGACAATTTTCATCACACACGTCCACTTGGCGCCATCTTTACTGCCGAACCTACCAATGACACGTAACTTGACAATTTTCATCACACACGTCCACTTGGCGCCATCTTTACTGCCGAACCTACCAATGACACGTAACTTGACAATTTTCATCACACACGTCCACTTGGCGCCATCTTTACTGCCGAACCTACCAATGACACAGATTCTATCACACGTCAACTTTCAAACTATGTGAACAACTATCATTCCATCACAAAACACAGAACTAACGCTCACAACTTTGTACTAATATAGGGCACCGGTCATTCGACTACACATAACACTCACAATCAGGGGGAGGCTAGTCGAGGTCAGATTTTTTGGGTCACTTTTAACGCGCTCCTAATATATAAAAGCCCATGTACGCACTGTGGCAAATATGCTCTAGCAAGTCATACCGCACATAAATAAATATAGCCGCAGCTACAGAATGACCTCTTTAGTCTAGGGTTTGTCTCGTTGGACAAGAGGTCCCTCAATAGTTAATATTGTGTTTATTAATGTTATGTTATTATTATTGACTGACTGCCGATATTTGGCTCAGTGCAAAGGTTTAAAATTATAACTAAGTAATTAACTCAGTTTCACAATCATTTAACTTTTAATACATGAATTATTGGCATAGGAATAATGATACAACTAAGAGTAGCCGGGAATGGGCGACTGGTCTTCAGGGCAGTGTGGTCACACTTGCTCACACACAGACCTCTGTACTGTCTAAGTTGTTTTAGCCCCAAGCTGGCCGGCTGTAAAATACATGTGACAAACTTCCTAACATCTGTGTGATATACACATTCATTCAGACACATACAAGTTTACAATTGTTACCAAGATAATACATTTACATTAGCCTTACATAAAGCCTACAATAAACATTACTAGAAAATATGCTTTTCATTCATACATTGTTTTATACTCATTCCATACTTATTAATTAATATTATAACAGTACAGCTAATAAAAGTAAGAGTAAATTACCTTCCAATGAAGCCATACAATCCTCTACACCCGTTGCCAAACGTACGTTTCATTTCTCCGTGGAGAACAAGTGCCGTAGCACCAAAATAAGTATGATATGTTATGTTGGCTAGTGCCTTAGCACCAAAAAAACGTGTACCTCCGAAGAGGGAGAAGTGACCCGACTGTAGCGTCCCTACCCTACAGGTCACATGACTTAGGCTCCGCCCTCGTGGCCGCAGTCTGAGGTCGAGCCCCGGTCAGCCTTACAATACCGCTGGACTCAGGTCCAGGTGTGTACCGTTACCTGTGGGGTAGCAAGAAGGGGGGACAGGTGGAGACACCATGCTAGATATTTATAATCTATCATAACACGCACTTTTCTCTCTCTGTCCGCAAAATATTTTCACAGGCTATCATATAAGTATCTTCAGCGATATATGGAGAACTTGTTACGGACTTTTGTTGAAAATAATATGTTAGATGTTTAAAATGTATAAACACAATTTTATTTAAAGAAGAAAAATAAAAAATAAAGACATATTCGAATGTAGAAAAACAATTTTAATTATGCAACCGGAAAAGTGTTTATAGTTTTGAAAAGAACGCATTTAACAATGTTTACACTAAGGAAAAAGCTCAAAACTATTGAAGTCAACTTCCGAGTTTAGAATATTAGAAAATGAACTATTTCATTCAAATATGATTTAGATCTAGACCTACGTACGCTATGAAATATATACAATACAATTTTCTCGGCCAAAACTTTAAAGATTTACTTTTTCCATTAGGATTCTAGATCTAGATCTAGAACCTATCTAGATCTAGAATCTATTACAATAATAAATTTCTATTCTAAAATATTTCAGGCCTTAATTATTTTATTGAAATCTTTGTTTGTTTAGCTAATTTGTGATAAAATGTAATTTGAACGAAAAGGGCTTATTCGGGTAAGTTAAGTTTCTGAAGTAACTCTTTTATTCTCCACACAAACAACAATGTCTAAATAGCTGAGAAGATAGTGCAATTGATGCCATGCGGGTGGTGCGGGTTCGAGACACATAAGGGCAATAATTATTTTTCTTCATTTATTTTTATATGTGAATGATAAATTTGCCTATCGGGACTTGGCAGGACACGGGGAGGGTGAAGTAGAGTTCACTTTTTTTTAAAAGGATAATATGGTAAGATCCATTCTCTACCGAAATAGATGTTTTTAAAAAACAAAAACAACATAACTACCATTGAACATCCTGGTTTTTAGAGAAAATCTTTTAAGTCTCTTAATTTTAAGTCTCTTATTCAGCGAGTGCATTTAATATAGTATTGTGTTGACTAATACTGTACATAATTTGGTTTTAATTTTCCAAATAGGTATAAACAAGTATAAACATAAGACAGTACATAAAACAAAACCCTTTTTTCCCATCATCTTAACAATGTTTCATTCCGATCCTCTTGATCAATAAAATGTTTCTTTTCTTAAGTTTCCTATAATGAATTTTTTAAAAGCTGAATTACAATTCATTTCATTACTTTCCGTAGGTATATACATTTTCTTCAGGCATCTCTACCGTTTCTTCCCCTTTCACCTCCGAACAAAATTGAAACAAGTAATTCATACAAAAATATTGAAAGAACAGTATCCTCTACCCACCCTCCCCCACGTACACACAACCCACCCACCCTCCCCCCACGTACACACAACCCACCCACCCTCCCCCCACGTACACACAACCCACACACCCTCCTCCCACGTACACACAACCCACACACCCTCCCCCACGTACACACAACCCACACACCCTCCCCCACGTACACACAACCCACACACCCTCCTCCCACGTACACACAACCCACACACCCTCCCCCACGTACACACAACCCACACACCCTCCCCCACGTACACACAACCCACACACCCTCCTCCGGGCAGTTTAAACGCCGCTACCCGGAGATAAATATGGTGTCCGGTCAAAAAACCCCTGGACAAAAACCCCCTGGAAATAAACCCCCGACATAAGCCCCCCGGACAACCCGCCCCCCCGCGACATAAACCACCTGGACAAAAAAAACCCGCGACATAAACCCCGTGGACAAACCCCCCACCCTTCCCCCCCCCCCCCCCCCCCCCGCGATATAAAACCCCCGGATAATAACCGCCGGACTGAGGTTTATATTAAGAAAAAATAACGATGATGTGAACCAAGAAATTTAAAAAAATTACATTAAAACCTGCAACCAATTTCTATTATGATTGACTTTGAAATGGCTGTGATAAAAAGTGTTAAAAGGGTATTTCCAGATTGTGAGGTCAAATGATGTTTCTTCCATCTTAGCCAAAATATATACAGAAATTCAGGACTCTGGCCTTCAACAACTCTACCAAGTTGATAGTGAATTTGCTCTCAAGCTCAGAATGCTACCTGCGTTGGCCTTTGTTCCCATCGAACACATAAGTTATGCCTTTGAAAAATTATTGGAAAATTTCCCCCAAAAAGCAATGCCGATTGCAGACTAGTTTGAGGACTATTATATTGGCAGACCACAACGTCGAGGTCGAAGACAACCTATGTTTCCACTTGACATGTGGAACATGCACACACGTGCAGAAGATCATATGCCAAAAACAAACAACTCAGTTGAAGGCTGGCACAGAAGTTTTCAGTCGAATATGGGATGTTGCCCTCCAAATATTTGGAAATTTATTGACTTTATTAAACAGGAACAATCCCTCCAAGAGGTTTATTATACACAGATTAATTCAGGTCACTGTTTACCAAAACAGAAAAAAAATATATTGATAGCAGCTCTCGAATTTTAACTGTTGTTAAAAATTTTAATGAGTCCACCATTATTGAGTATTTGCGAGGCATCGCTCACAATCTGTCTTTTTAAAGTTATAATAAAAATACAAGTTTTTTCCTACAGTTTGTTTTGTATTTATATATTAATTTTGTTTCTCATCATCTTTGGTTTTTCCTTATATAAACCTCAATTGGGGGGTTTTTGTCCAGGGGGTTTATATCGCGGGGGGGGGGGGGGGTTTGTCCAGGGGGTTTATGTCGCGAAGGTTTTTTGTCCAGGGGGTTTATGTCGGGGGGTTATGTCCAGGGGGTTTATGTCCAGGGGGTTTTTGACCGGGAGCCGATAAATATCTAATAGTAAACCGGATTGCCTTTTGTAAAGAAAAGAGAGCAAAAACTCACCAGAATAACCCGTGTAACGGGTACTGATGGCTAGTTATTAAGATTGCCAAGTTTTCCGTTAAATTGAGAGTGAACTGCACACTTTGTAAAGAGCAATTTATCTGATACTAATACAAAATTCGTTAGTATTTATTTGGTGCCATATGAATTTAAAATATTACATTCTGTAGTTTGGACATTCAAAAGTATTGAACTTTTTAAATTAAAAACGTTATAACAATGAGCTTTATTAAATTCTGCACAAAATTTAGAAAATAAATTATTTTCTTTAGATATATATTATAATTAGCCACGTCTTGAAAAATATAAGAGAAGAGTGTGGGTCACATTAATAGATAATTGCCATTCAGGCCAGGCTCTGCACTGGCCTTTGTGAAAAAGTTGACTGAAAAAAATTGTAACGTGTGTTTTTGAAGCATCATTTACCCGGTGTTGTCCAGATTTCGGGATGCCAATGCCTTAAACAGAGCAACAACCGCAACCTCAACTGCAAAAGCAAAGAAAAATGAAAACGAAAAATAAAACGAAAATACAAACAAAAACAAAACGCCCTAAATCAACTGGGCGGTATTGTTGATAAGCTCGAGTCCTAAAAATGTATACCCAAAAACTACAGCACCTGCTTTGGTTACATTTAAATAACGTATGTCATGATTTTTAACTGAGTTTTACATATGTGTCATTATTTTATTTACGTGTTACATGTGTTTTGAAATGGTATTTTAGCATGCCAGCAGATTTCGTAATTATATTCTAGCATCGCATATACATTTATCATTTTATCCTAGCATTACAGGTGCTTTTATCACTTCTGAACTGGTCGGAAAATTGAGCTCCCACTGGATTGGCCTGTTAAATCTCAATGGTAAATACACCTGGGCCAATGGAGCAGCTTTAGAGTACACCGATTGGGCGCCAACTCACACAGGTAATATCAGTACACTCTAACTCTGACATACAGGTAATATCAGTACACTAACTCTGACACACAGGTAATATCAGTACACTCTAACTCTGACACACAGGTAATATCAGTACACTCTGACACACAGGTAATATCAGTACACTCTAACTCTGACACACAGGTAATATCAGTACACTCTAACTCTGACACACAGGTAATATCAGTACACTAACTCTGACACACAGGTAATATCAGTACACTCTAACTCTGACACACAGGTAATATCAGTACACTCTAACTCTGACACACAGGTAATATCAGTACACTAACTCTGACACACAGGTAATATCAGTACACTCTAACTCTGACACACAGGTAATATCAGTACACTAACTCTGACACACAGGTAATATCAGTACACTCTAACTCTGACACACAGGTAATATCAGTACACTCTGACACACAGGTAATATCAGTTAACTCTGACACACAGGTAATATCAGTTAACTCTGACACACAGGTAATATCAGTTAACTCTGACACACAGGTAATATCAGTTAACTCTGACACACAGGTAATATCAGTACACTCTAATCCTCACACATCGTGAGATTAGTGAGATCTAGCTGTGACTCAAACAGGTAATACTTGGAACCCCTTTTAAGCTATGTATTTTCAAGTTTCAAGCAATGTTTTTGGTAATGTTTGTTAATAATTTCAAATGCTTTTTTGCAGGCAATGAAAACAACACTTGTGTCGCTGTTAGGCCGCAAAGACCGATAGGATTATGGGAGGACCTTGAATGCCAGCTCAAACAGCCATTTATATGTGAGGTTCATCGTAAAGGATTTATCCCTCAAACAAGACAGCAGACGACAGAACTACCTACACAGTCACACACACAGCAGACGACAGAACTACCTCCACAGTCACACACACAGCAGACCACACAGCTAAATTGTCCATTACCTTGGAAAGGTAAAGGAGACTATTGTTTTCAGGTAACATTATTGTTCGAAAGTACAATAAGATAGAATTTTAAAGATTTTAGATAACATCTAGCTTTAGGTTCGAAAGTACAATAAGATAGAATTAAAGATTTTAGATAACATTTAGCTTTAGGTTCGTAAGTACATAAAAAGGAATTAAAGATTTTAGGTAAAAAATGTGTTAATGTATAAATATAAATGGCAGCAGTCGTGTTGACTATAGATCTATTAGTATTGCTTGTGGTGATGTGTAATGCGGAAATCGTAACATTAATTACATAAATAAAAGAAAATCATGTTTTTTTTATAATTTGCATAAAATGTGGTATAGTCGATATGATACTATACCGCTTTGTTTACAAAATTGTATCTTTATCTTTTTGTTTTGTTTATATATTTGTCTACATTAGAGATCAGAAAATCCGCTACAGTGTAGAATTTTAAAATACACATTTATGTAGAAAAAATATTATGTTTAAAGAAAAGTTATAATAAAATAAATTAAAGAGATAAATATATTTTAGATAAACATTTTAATTTTGAAACACATTCCTTCAATTCTGCAAACTAATTTCAATGACTTGCACCATGCAGAGACCTTGTTCACTTCAACATAAAAATGGCCTTCACATGTAACGATTGTTGCCTATTCAAAAGTCTAATGTGTAAAATACATTATCTTTCGGCCATAGCTGAAAGGGTACATTTACTTCTTGTTCCTATCAGGCCCAACAATAGTATTAATTTCCAATAGGATAGGCTTAACAAATCCTCTAATACAAGAATATATATTTATTTACTGATAAACTAGAACTAAGGATTTTTTGGTATGAGAAAAGTAATCAAATAGAAAATAAATTTAAAAAACTGACCTTTTCGTGCCTAAAATATTATATAAATATTTGCTTCTTGGCAGTGGAATCTATTAAATTAGGATATAATTCAATTTGGCAAAATTCTACTTTCTTCCGGAAACTAAGAAAAATAACCTTCCATTCGGAGACTATATAGATTAAAGTTTGTATTTATTATAGTATCCACTGATTAAGGCGAGGACAAATAAGAACTAAAAGGGGGGGGGGGGATAAAATAAATATCTGGAACTAAAACGGAATTATTTAACAAACTTTGTGTAGGCTATATAATTAAGTAACAAAGTGCTTCATTATGAAGCTCCCTCCGCCATCCTGCATGACGATATAGATTTATGTCCAAAAAGAAACTGGCTGGGAGAAGGGCTCTATGAACTGTTATACTGTCATTCACTTAGGGTAAAGAGACTATAAATGATCTGGGCATAATGAGATTAGTTTGTGTTCAGCAATAAAGCCGATAGACCATTTCCGACCTGCGTCATCTAGTATCTTTAAATACGAACATCACAGTCGAAGTGTGTATCATAACAACGTCAAGAGTTCCGCAGCAAGACGACGTTTGAATACATTATTTTTTTATAATATACATTATTTACCCCATCAATAAAAATGCTCTGCGCCTTTCTATTTCTGACATTATTTTTAAAATTATCATTAAACTAATAAAAATATCCTTAAACTAATAAAGTTTGGCACATTTCGACTATTGCTGTCTTCGGCAAATAATTTTTATTTATCTGCCACTTTGCTAACAAAATAAGTATTCTCTAGATGTTTTATGATTTAAAAACATGGATGGAAGCTCAGTCGCACTGTGAAGTGTTTGGTGGCAGTTTGCCTAGTCTACATGATGATGGCACGCTTACATTTCTTACAAACACAGTCATGAACAGGTTCGTTAATTAATGCTCATTTTATTGTGCACTTAACAATTACTAAATTTACAAAATTAAGATTCATTAAGCTTCCCGCTAACACACATAACTAAACACACACACACACACACACACTCACATACATATATATATATATATATATATATATATATATATATATATATATATATATATATATATATATATATATATATATATATATATATATATATGCTAGACATGAAACCTGTTGACTGGGGAAATAGAGCGGGAGCTAGGCTGATAGTGTACCTTTTTTCTTTACTAATACGGAAACCAATTCCCCCTTTACAACCAAAAATTCCTACATAAAGCTAAATTCTGGGTCCGGAACCGAAAATTTCACCAGAAATAAAATTTGCACGGAAACTGAAATTAAACTATTAGTGGGAATTTTATTGAAATCCGCAATTTAAACAGAATAGGAACTTAAAACAATTTTTTTCCTGGAACCGAAACTATTACCTTAATTGTAATTTTAAGTAATACTGAATTTTGAAAGGAAGTCTAAAATTTAACGAAAAACGTAACTTCTACTTCCATCTCACCCACCACCTAAATTAAACCTAAACCCAAGCCCCGAAAAATAGATTTCACTGGAAAAAAATGTCCCAAAATCTTTACTGGTATCATTTGTCCTGAGATTATTTATCCTGAGATCATTTGTCCGTGAGATGTTTTGTCTGAGATATCTTGTCTGAAATCATTTGTCATGGACCCCATACAAATTATATATATATATATATATATATATATATATATATATATATATATATATATATATATATATATATATATATATATATATAATATAAAGCTCAATTCTGTATGTAAAAATAAGTTTGTTTGTCGTTGACATACTTCTATGGATTTAAGTGTTAGACTATTATCGTGCTCATAGTCTAAATTTATGAGTTAAAAAATTACTATTGAAAGTGTTGGGAAATAATTTTTCATTTCTCAAACTGATAGTAAAAATTGTCGGCATGTTCATTAAACACAATTTAAAAAATAATAACAAAAATTCTAATTATGTCTGAAAATTACTTATATTTAGTCCTTTAGCACTTACTTCCCTTTGATAAATTAGGAAAACACAATTACTTCCCTTTATAAAACATTGCATTAGTGGAAAAGAATTTACTTTTTATTACTTTGTTTTGGTGTTGGGAAAAAAATAATTACATAATTAGCGGGGATTGATCAAGTGCAAATGTTGTAGGTATTTTACGAATAAGCTTGGAGTATTATAATTGTTCATTTGGTTCGGTTTGGCACCTACTTTCGTTTAAGTGAGTGCAAAAGACTATGAATAAGTTGGGGTACTATAGTCGATTATTAAGCTGTAACAGGCGATTGTGCCCCGGGTTAGACTGTGAGCACTTTGCGTTTATGTTCGCGTTAGTGTTTTCTTTATGTTTAGGTTGGGTTTGCGTTAGTGGTTGCGTTTTGATTTGGTTCGTTTTTGTTCTTTCTTTTTTCGTTTACGTTTGTGTTTTTTTCTTTGGGTTTGTATTTGTGTTTGTTGTTGGTTTTGCGTTTGGATTTGGTTTGTTTTTGTTTGCTTTTTCGTTTGTTTTTTTCTTTGTGTTCGTATTGGTGTTTGTGGTTATGGTTGGGTTTGTTGTTAGGTTTTTGTTTTCGTTTGCTTTTTTGTTTGTTTTTTCTTTGTGTTTGTATTGGTGTTTGTGATTGTGGTTGGGTTTGTTGTTAGGTTTTTGTTTTCGTTTGTATTTTTAATTGTGTTAGCGTTACGTTTGAGTTTTGTTGTTTTGGTTGGTTGTGGTTTGGGTGGGCAATGCCGGGTTTATGATGATTACTAAACACACAGGTAATGGTCTTTAACAGAAAGGTTTTTCACAGAAGCCAGAGCAGGGCCTGGCCGGGACGGCTAGTATAGTATATATATATATATATATATATATATATATATATATATATATATATATATATATATATATATATATAATTTTTCTTTTCTATTCGCTTTCCTCCAAAAAAATAATACGTCTTGTTTTTATTAAAAGCTTTCATTTAACTTGCTTCTAACTTGCTTCTAACTAATACGTTATGTCTTGTTAGTGATTGTTATGTTACTTTATTATGTACTAGCCGTCCCGGCCAGGCCCTGCTCTGGCTTCTGTGAAAAACCTTTCTGTTAAAGACCATTACGTGTATGTTTAGTTATCATCATAAACCCGGCATTGCCCACCCAAACTACAACCAACCAAAACCAAAATAACAAAACGCAAATAAAAGCTAACACAATTACAAATACAAACGAAAAAAAAAACCTAACAACAAACCAACCACAACCACAAACACCAATACGAACACAAAGAAAAAAAAACAAAAAAGCAAACGAAAACAAACCAAATCCAAACGCAAAACCAACCACAAACACAAACACAAACCCAACGAAAAAAACACAAACGAAAAAGCAAACGAAAACAAACCAAATCCAAACGCAAAACCAACCACAAACCCAAAGAAAAAAACACAAAAGCAAAAACAAACGAAAACAAACCAAATCCAAACGCAAAACCAACCACAAACACAAATACAAACACAAACCCAAAGAAAATAAAACACAAACGAAAACGAAAAAATAAAGAACAAAAACGAACCAAATCAAAACGCAACCACTAACGCAAACCCAACCTAAACACAAAGAAAACACTAACGCGAACATAAACGCAAAGTGCTCACGGGGCTGAATCGCCTGCTTCAGCTTAATAAACGACTATAGTACCCCAACTTATTCATAGTCTTTTGCACTCACTTTAATGAACGTAGGCGCGAAACCGAACACGGGAGGCCCGGGACCCCAAATAGCACCCTGTCTGGGCGCCAGAGGACACACCCTGACGTCACCGCCTGATTGAACTTAGTAAACGACTATAGTACATAACTTATTCATAGTCTTTTGAACTCACGCGAACGTAGATACCCTAGCGTACACCGGAAGGCCCGGGGCGCCAAATAGCACCCTGTCGGGGTGCCGGAGGACGCCCGGATTTGATTCACTTAAAGACTATAGTAACCTTTCTTATCCATAGTCTATCGCACTGTTCAAAACAAAAATTATGCAGCATAGCGCTCACATGATAGCCCAGGGTGCCAAATCGAACCGTGCAGGGGCGCCGGCGGACGCGCCTGTTTCAAAGTAGTGAACGAAAATGATAATACTCCAAGCTTATCCGTAAATGGAAAGAAATAAACATATAGGATTCGTAGGACCTGGCTCATTAAATGTTATTGATTTTAAAAAAAATAATTATTCAACAGTGTGTTCAGTGTATAGAATAAATAAAAGGCAGTGTTAAAAATACCTAACGACATTGCACTTAATCAATCCCCGCTAATTATGTAATTATTTTTTTTTCTTAACACCAAAACAAAGTAATAATAAAAAGTAAATTCTTTCTTCTTAATGATTTTTTTTTAAAGGGAAGTAACTGTGCAGTCAATACATCTCCGACACAATTTTAGAAATTTTATAAACGTCGATACACTTTTTAAAACTTTTATGTCGTGCACATAATTGAAAATTATTTTACTAAGTACATGGAATGAAAAGTGTTTTTAATGTTGATCTATAGTAATTTTTTAACTCATAAATTTAGACAACTGCGCACGATAATTGATCTAACACTTAAATCCGTAGAAATGCCAACGACAAACATATGCGTTACAGAATTGAGCTTTATATATTAGATATCATAGATCTACACATAAAAGATGGTTATTAAAACGTTTTCTTATGAAAAGAATCGGTACTTTAATTTTTGTATTTACTATATTTACTATAAAACCTAACCCTAATGCCTAATCCTAACCTTAACCCTAAAAACTTGTAAAAATACACCAATGTTAAAAATGATTTGTAGGTTTTCAGTGAACAGCGGTTTTTGGATTGGATTGTCAGACCGAACAAAAGAGTCAAGTAAGTTTCGTATTTTAATTTAGTGTATGGTAGAGGAACCTGAGTCACATAAGTTTTGTATTTTAACCAACTATTTTGGTGGCGCCTTTCATATAGTTGAACTTGAAATTTTAGTGTTTAATTTATAAATAATTATAATAATTGCATTACTGTTTGCTATTAAGTCTATTTTTATTAGACATCTTGTAAATTCAGACCATTTGAAATTTTAAATGAAAGCTGCATAATAAGTTGCACTGTCTAAATATATATTTAAATTGTTTAATATATATATTTATATTTCGTTGTATTTTCAGGTTTTGAATGGATTGATGGATCCCCATTTGATTTCAGCAAATGGGATAACGGTGAACCTAATGGATTTACGTCTTCAGAGGATTGTGTAGAGGTACGTATTTTGTAATCCTCAGAAGATTGTGAAGAAGTAAGTAATTCGACATCCTCAGAGAATTGTGACGGACGAACGGACCGACAGACGGACGGACGAATAAATGCACAGATGGACAAATGGATGGATGGACGGATACACGGATGGAAGGACGGGTGGATAGACGTTTGTTTGCTAATAATAAAAAAGTAACACTAAAGTCAATCCATCAGTAAAACCCGCAGGCATTCAAATCACTCTAAAATTAAATTAAATGATCAAGCACTTCTCCAATATCCGAATTTAGGTATCTAAAATGTGTTGCCATTAGATTTTAAGTAATTGAACAACTCAGGGCTCAAAACCACACGGAACCTAACACCAGAAAAAAAATGTCATATCTGAGAAAAACCGTTCAAAAAGTAAAAGCTAAACAGAGGACAAATTTCTGCGAGTGAAATACTCCTGCTGTAAGCCTATAAAATTTTAAAGTTCTTTTCGACAACCCCCCTCCCCCTTCTGGATACTTTGTGGCGTATCTGGAAAAAGAACATTAATTTAAAGATGCCATATTTTTCTGATATTGCCATTGCAACTTTTTTGGGTCATCTATAAATGACGTCACGCTTTTTTGACGATTTTTACCTTCCCACCCTCCCATCCGTCACACGTTGTCACACAAAGCCATACCCCGCCCTTATAAAATGACGTCACACCTCAGCCTACAACACCCTCCCCTCAAAATTGCTGTTGAATTTTTTTTTAAAACATGGATATTTTTCCAAAATCTTGTCAGAACTCTGTCAACATAGAGTATTTTGATAAATTCCTATTACAATTTATTAAAACCGTTTGCTAAAAAGCAAAATAACGGCTAAAACTCGTTTTCTAACATTGCTTTTTTTAATGCAAAAGTGTGACGTCACACAATCTACCTCCCCTCACCCTCCCTCATCGAACACCGTCACAAAAGTACGGACCCCCCACCCCCTTTTTCCCCTAAGAATGTGACGTCATTTTTGGAGACCCCTTTGTGAAAAACGATGCAAAGTTTCAAAACATTTTCCAGATATTTAGGCTAATTTTTCTGCACTGACATCGGTATTTCTCTTAGTGATATCACACAATTTTCTTTCATATTATTCGCCCTCGATCTCATGCGGAGAATTAGATCGTATACTTATATGTGCAATTTCGCCCATCTATCAGAAACAGTACTCAACATAATATAGGCTGTTGAAAAACCAAAACTAGAATAAGTTTCACTTCGCTTTACCTGAAATTGCTGAAAAGTTGATACAAAACTATACATTTTATATTATACTTATATATGAAATTCCACCAACCTAGCTTGAGCGGTACTCAATTTATCATGTTCAACGATAGACATACAGACACACACAGAGACATACGGACGAAATTGCTAAACTAAGCTTGTACGACAATAGTTAATCTCTAATCCGTGTACGAGAAAGTAGAAAAAATTACTACCTTTTCTCCCCGACACACACACACACACATATATATATATATATATATATATATATATATATATATATATATAATTGTAAAGGTCACTTTATAACTTCATCTAGATATATGACTATAATTTTTTTCAATAATAGATGACAAGTTATTTGATTCGTTTTTTAACTTTATGTTATAGGTAAATAGTGTGACCCGAAAATGGAATGACAACAATTGTTTTACATCTAAACCGTTTGTTTGTTCTATTAGAAGTGGTGAGTGTTGACTTAAAATATTTTATAGGATCAATACGGCAAGTTAGTAGATCTAGGTGTAGCATTCTATTTTTTTCTATTTTAATCACTGAAGAGGGATCAATATTTCAATAATCGAATATTTTACTTTTTGAAATGATAGAAAATTTCTATAATTAGAAATTATGTTTTAACAAGTTTAACTATTACACAACTCGTCTCGTTGCAGGTGTGCCTTTGCCCAGCGCGCCTCCCACCCAACCTACCACCCCAGGTAAATGTTAAGTGTATCACTACTGCTTGAAAAATGTTGATTCTTTAACAGGTTGCAAACATGACTACCATCCCGCCAAAAGGGAATTGGTCCGATTTTTTAAATTTCTTTTTACCAAAAATTGTGTCCTGTTCCACTATCCCGTTTTTGTCAAAGTGTGTTCAAAGTGTGTTCAAAGTGTGTTCGTTTGTTTAAAAAAAATAATAAAGAAAACGAATTAATCAAATAAAAAAAGAAGAGTGAAAAATCGATTACCTCCCTTTGGCACAGTTTTACGTTTCCTTGTTTACTTACAATATTTACAAATATAATTATATAATCAAGATCTAGATCTAATATTACATCTACTAATAGACAATGCGGACAAGCTATCTTCTGATCTTTCTTTTTGACACCTACTATTGAGTTGAAGGTTTAAATTATGCCTTAAATAGCATGTACTACGTGACATGTTGGGATACAAATACAATAAAATCATTACTAATACGCAAATTTCTAGATTCTGATAATCTAGACCTGTCTTAAAATTCTACATCTTGAATAATCTTGTAACTACTAACTCTTAGAAAGAAGTTACCAGATCTACTCAGCCTCTAGAATCTAGATCTAGGATTTTTACTAGGTTTGTCTTAACTCCTAACATCAACTTATATTTTATAGGCCTAACATACGAGGCACTAAGCATGTGTTGTTCATATGGCCTTTATCTCAGGCTACTGATTACTTTTTTTAATTTTAATTGTAAACTGACATTAAGCTGTATTTAGATTTCTAGTTAACCAGAGAGGTAAAACACAAGTGTAGTGTATTTTATTCTCCGCTCTAATTTACCCTTTAATTGAGCGTATTTTATTTTAAACACAACCGAACAGAGGCGTAGCGAGTGGGGGGGGGGGGGGGGTTGCAGACCGCACCGGGTCACACCATTTAAGATGTGACACCAAGGCAAAAAGTAGCAAAATATATAGAGAAATACTTGAGGGGGGGGGGTGCAAATCGAAAGTTTGAAGGGGGGGGGTGGTGCAAAATCGAAAGTTTGAAAGTTTGTCCGCGGGAAGGGACGCGACGCCTCTGGGGGGGGGTGACACCATTAAGTGCCACACCGGGTGACACCCGACCTCGCTACGCCACTGCAACCGAAACACACAAAAATGTTAGGAAAACACTTCGCCTATTAATGTTTGTTTTTTGTTTTAGTTTTTGATAATTTACTTCTGTCAAAACTTAAGAAAAATCCAAATTTGAAATATAAAATTTGCACTATTTAAATCTAGCTTTTTTTTTTGTTTTACTACTGAAAATTTGTTCATGTCAGTTAAAATTTCATGGCAATGGGTAAAGTACGAAACTCATAATTGCAAAGCGGTTACAGTTTGTATTTTTACAAGTATCACGCACGAATGATACGCTAAACTTATATGAACTCACAGTGACCCAAAAACTGACGTCCCCACAATTTCAAATAGCTATTACGTTTGATGTTAAAGTGAATGTGAACTCTTGGTGAGCCGGTCGTCACACGCTATTTAATTGGAACTGTAGGCCTAATGCTTATTTATGCTTTTTACCTGTTCTAATTAAAACATACATTCATTGAAAAATGTAAGTAGATCTAGATCTAATCCTTGTGTTATCTTAATATTTTTTAAACTATTGCGGGGACATTTAATTAGAATTGTAACTTTCCAAATTTCGTTCTTGAAAAACATGATTAATGGCTCTTATCAAGGAGGTTGAGTAAAGAAACATTGTCTTTGTGTACACCAGCGAGATGTGTAGACCTATCATGGAGTTTCTACAATGGATCCTGCTATTATATCAGCCCAGTGTATGGACCTGAGTCTCGGCTATCTTGGTTCAGCGCTCGCAGGAAGTGCCACTCGTTAGGGGCTGACCTGGTCAGCATTGTCTCGCAGGATGAAAATGACTTTTTAACTACGTTGGTAAGTAGCAGGGCTTTATAGCATTTTGTACGTTGCATGCTATATAGTAGATGGTAAGTAGCATGGCTATATAGTAGATGGTAAGTAGCATGGCTATATAGTAGATGGTAAGCAGCATGGCTATATAGTAGATGGTAAGTAGCATGGCTATATAGTAGATGGTAAGTAGCATGGCTATATAGTAGATGGTAAGTAGCATGGCTATATAGTAGATGGTAAGTAGCATGGCTATATAGTAGATGGTAAGTAGCATGGCTATATAGTAGATGGTAAGTAGCATGGCTATATAGTAGATGGTAAGTAGCATGGCTATATAGTAGATGGTAAGTAGCATGGCTATATAGTAGATGGTAAGTAGCATGGCTATATAGTAGATGGTAAGTAGCATGGCTATATAGTAGATGGTAAGTAGCATGGCTATATAGTAAATGGTAAGTAGCATGGCTATATAGTAGATGGTATAACTATACATAACTATTAAAGAGATTCCACCAACAACCTGTTCTGATCAGCTTAATTTGATTGTCGGCACATTATTTTCTTAAGAATGGTATATTTCCTTTGTGAATATTCGATAAAAAATGTGCATTGGTTCTATGAAAGAAATATTTTAACTGTATTAGGATTAAATTAACTGTACAGCACACTGCTTGTTTAGTACACTTTATTTTCATATATTTGGTGTCATTACCCTTCATTGTAAACAGAACATACTGGTTATATATAATCCCTTTTTTGCAAGACTTATAGATATATATTAAAACTCTTTTTACCATAGCGTTGAAATCCTTACTTTAACGTTAACCTTAAACCCAATCACATCCTTATTATAACAACCAGAATAAGATATCGGCAGCTCGCATCACTCTATCTTTATATAATGTAACCTACTGAACTACACTCCATATTGAAATGTATTGAAAAATGTCAAATGTTAGGCTAACACTTGTTATGAGTTTTGCTTTACCAGATAATTAAGGTCTAATTAATTAGTCTCACAATTAATGATTCACAGATACGCAAGGTCTAACTAATTCGTCTCACAATTAATTATTCACGGATAAGTAAGGTCTAATTAATTAGTCTCACAATTAATGATTCACGGATAAGTAAGGTCTAATTAATTAGTCTCACAATTAATGATTCGCAGATAAGTAAGGTCCAATCAACACAGTTCTGGATTGGTTTGAACCAACTTGAGCAGGATGCTTATGTGTAAGTATTTCATATTATTTCAGCTTATGTGTAAGTATTTCATATTATTTCAGCTTATTTGTGAGTATTTCATCTTTTATCAGCTTATGTGTAAGTATTTTTTTAAAATATCAGCTTATGTGTAAGTATTTCATTTTATATCAGCTTATGTGTAAGTATTTCTTTTTATATCAGCTTATGTGTAACTATTTCATTTTATAACAGAAAAAAAATTCCGTTTTCGAACCTGGCAGTTCATGAGACAGGTGAAGTAGAGTCCATATGTTTATATTACCTCGGCTTATGAAGGGAAAGCGTGATCAACACTATGCCATTCCGCCTTTACTCTCCCAAACTTTCTCAAGTGGCGACCCCCTTTTATAAAAATATATGTGACCCGCGACCCCCATAGAAATAAAAAGTCAAAATGAGTGAGAAAATTAATAAGCACTAAACTAAGATTTTCTAATAGACTTTCAACATGAATTATTCTTGATAACTGTTTTAATACGATGAGTGAAATTGCATTCTATTAACTAGCCTGAACATTCGCGGTTGTGTTTTTTGTTAACGCCAACCTAAAGTCATTCTCGACATTTAATTTATCTTTTTGTTTTGTTTTCAACTGGAGAAAAGTTGAAACTATTCTTGCAAAGATATGTAGACATAAAAAGAACTAAACTCGAAAGGCAATCAGTTTCACGTTTGGATATGAATGCTGCATACTACACCAAAATTGTGTGAGCAGGTTTTCATTAAACACGGTACGTTTTCGGAAACATTCCGCAAATCCAAGAATTTATGTTGTAATTCACCGTGAATGCTGGCAGGCAACATCAAGGGAAGCAGAGAATGGGTAATATGTCAATGCAGATTCTTCTTCTTTAAGCTAAGGGAAACAACCCACAGTTCGTTTTCAAGAGATACAAGATGTCCAGAATCCTCTTTCAAATCTTTATTTATCTCACATAGTCATCTATCATACTGTAGAGTTACTCAAACCTGGCAATATTTCCAAGATTTATTTTTCTTCGACAATTGTGCAGCTTTGATAAAAATGTCCCAAGATTATCATGAAAAAGAGATAGAATTCGTTCATTTTGAGGTTAAGCTTATGTTAATGTTCGAACACACCTGCTAGGGAAGATATTCTCTTCAAACACTGTTTGTCGTTAAAGTATATCAAAAGGCCTTGTTTCCTTTGCACTTCCAAGAACAACTTGATTTTATCTTTCAAATAATAAACACGATTCTCAACATTTCCTTTGACAGCCAGCGTACTGTAGTGTAGAAAAGCTCTTAAACAAACGGATGTTTAGGGCTCCAGATTTAATATAATTTACGACTTGTATTGGCAATGGAGTCGGAATAGTCTTGCTGGCGAGGGCTTACAATGGATAATGCTGTGGATTCCCCTTGGTTATAAAGCTAATTTTTTTTTAACTTTTTTTTATGAAAGCCAGATTTTGACCCAAATATAAATGGCGCAACATTGAACATACCCCACAGCCGTTTTCCCATTTTAATCATCCAGTTTCAAGAAAAGTATTTATTTTCTCCATGATATCTTAACAAAATAGCAACTCTTCTTAGCTATCATCTGAATGAAAAAAAATATATGTCTGCTATGAGCCGTTGAATAGATATATTAGACAGATATTTGTTGCATCTTTACTGCATGGGATCCTCAATAATTAATTTCACCATCCTCCCCATGCAGGGTTTGATGAGATTTTCTCCTATTGTGTGAGAGGTTTTTTATCTTGGCAATTTCTAATGCGACTTCATAAGATGCTTGCACTAATGCTGTGTTTTCTACGTGAAAACTACCTGTTCGATCAAGTCTCTGACGTTTGCGACTAGCTTCATGACGTCGAAAGGACTCCATATCTTTTTTTAGTGTTTCTAATGGCTTGTTTAAAAATGACGCTATAGTTTTGAAGGTTTCATAGACTCATGACTGTGAACAAGTTTCCACAGAAGGCATTATAGCATCTCTATTCCATTTCCAGTGACGTTAGTAAAGCCGAATTTCATATCTTCCAAATAACTACGTTTTCTTTTCTTTGGGGTCGCCAACCCAAGTTTGGGAAATCATGCCCTAATGTGAGTGAGGTACCCAATAGAGCTGGGTGGACTCATTGACGTTCTGCTGACTTGATTCGAACTGGAGACTTTCGGGATACCAGTCTACCTCAAGGCCATATAATCTGATTTTTATATCTGCATTTTATATCAGCGTTTCTAAGTATTCCATTTTACATAATGCTAGTTTAACACATATATTTTAAATGTAAAATCAATATTCTAATCATTGAAAATTAATGGTGCTCTTTCTTTTGCATTTATCTGAGAGATTGATGTTGGGATATTGTTGTCTGAAAGCCCTGAGTTTAGAATCCAAGTATGTAGGACCTCCTGGGGCCCAACTGTCCCCAAGGGTGCATAACTTAAGTTAGGGAAAGCTAAGGTGACACAATATACCGCCAAACGGCACGATAAAAAAAAGCATTAACTATTTTTACCTCTCCTTATTGAACTTTATTTAATTAATGTACCTCGTTAAACTGATTAAGTAACAAATAAGGCTTAATTACTTTAAAAATGTACATTGAATTTTTGTTGCCAACTCAAAATTGGCAAGTGCGATTAATTGTTCTTTTTAAAAGCTTTTATTTATCTTGCTTCCTCTGTCTGTTGTGTTTCTATCCATCGTCATAGATCGAAACTGCCTAGCAAGCTTTCGAGCATTTCTAATTGATCTATTGGTTTCAAGCTTGGCACCTGGGTCAAGACCCGTGAAAATGCAATCTGACATCAAATATAACTTAATTGGGTGCCTAATTAATTGTTTATGAATCAATTAAAATTACCTAAAAAAAGATAATTGATACAGTGCCGGCGCCAGGTTATTTAGCGCCATAGGCAAAACTTATTAAAACGCTCCCCACCCCCCCCCCCCCCAGTAATTTTTTTCGGGCCCCAAAATTATATATATATATATATATATAGACTCAAAATTTTAAATTAAACCATTTAACCTATTTTATGATAGGCTGAAACTCATTTCTGGTCTAAAATAATCCAGTTTAAAAATATCTCATGTATGCCCGCCGAAAATTATGAATTTCAAAGAGAGAGAAAACGAGACTTACAAGCCCTATTATCACTAATTCAACATTAAATTAGATAATCATTAAAACATTTAGCGTAGATACAGTACTATCTCATTATATTAACTGAGGGGTGTCTAAAGGAGGGCGGATGGGGCGGCCACCCCCGGCACCGACCAAAAGGGGGCGTCAAACGCGGAAGATAATAATATAAAAAGAAGCTCATTACTTCATTATTTTCAGTCGAAATAAAGAATATAGGCTGCTATTTGGCATTACGGACTAATTTCATTGTTTTCTACATCAACTGTGTAACACCAAAAAGAAAAAGGCAAATAAAATGGTAAAAAGCGGCCCCGACCTTTCCAAACGAGGGAGGTGGGGGGGGGGGGGGCATTTTCACCAACTCGAATAACTAAATATAGGCCTAATTTCAAAAGGGGGCGTAAAATTGAAAGTTCGTCCTGGGCACCGAAATAGATCGCTACGCCTTTGAAGATTACCCTTTAGTTTTTACTTTCTCGTATATACGAAGTATAGAAAAAGTCTTGTAATCGTGCAAAAAAAAATCGAGATTTTTACAAATCTCGACGTTCTACACCTCACTGATACGGAAAAACATAATTTTGCAATCTTGTCCGTATGTCTGTGTGTCCGTGTGTCCGTGTGTAAACACGATTACTTGAGTACCGTTACAGCTAGGTTGATGAAATTTCATATATAAGTATTTTATCAAAATCGTAGATCTGTATCAACTTTTGAGTGATTTCCGATAACCGGAAGTAAAAGATCTAATTCTCTACCTTCTGTTAAATTTTGAGTAATTTCCGTTGACCGGAAGTAGTAATTTACGCTACTTCCGATTTCTCAAAAAACTAATGTAAATTTTTAAAGTACTAATAAAATTGCGCACTATTATGCACTTTTTTATTTGGCGTTCACTTGGTGTGCAATTCTTTTGTCTACGAGATTTTATTCTATTTTTAAAACTTTAAGTATTTAAAATGGATTAAAAATCATGTCTATAGCCCGACTTCCCATCCCCTGTTGTTTTATATAAGAATATTCGAGAACGTTTAGGGGAGATCACTCCCGGTTTATTTTATAATATAATCACAGATATTAATTATTAGGTATTTTTTTCATAATAGCGATTACCCATTTTAGCGCCCTTCTATTGATAGCGCCCTAGGCGACCGCCTAGTTCGCCTTATAGGTAGCGCCGGCCCTGTAATAGGGCTTATAAGTAGGTCACAACTTCTCGTTCTAGTAGATTTCGAGACCGTAGACTTACAAGCCCTATTATGTCAAAATATGTTTTAAAATGGTAAGCATAGAGCGACTTGAGCGTACTGTCACCATCAGATAATTGATATTGTGCTGTACGAGGGGTGATAATCCACAACACATTCTTGTCCGTCTTACTGCAACTGTGATGTAAACATTATTTTTCAACCTTAATGCCAATTTACTGATGTAAACGTTTAGGTTTACCTCAGCTGCATTATAGACACCACTAACACTACAGCAAATCATTTTATTTTGTTTTGCATTCTCTATTGTTCGACCCACAACTATGTAAGCCTACATAGACTACAAAACAGTGGCGAAACTAGAAAAAAGCCCCTCCCCCCCCCCCTGCAGAATTTATTTTATGTATGTATGTATATATATATATATATATATATATATATATATATATATATATATATATATATATATATATATATATATATATATATATATATATATATATATATAATTATCCTTTTGGAGACGCTAGAGAACACCAAGCTGTAAGCGCGCTCCCTACCACCCCCACCCCTACATGGTCAGGTGAGCTGTGTTCACACTAAATGTTTACAATCGTAGAGCCGGGTTTAGTTACGGCTATTAGGGGCAGATAATTTAGTTTGAAACGATTTTAAACTTAGGGGAGGTAACTAAGAGGAGGCTGCTTTCACGGGGGGGGGGTGTAGAGTAGGGGTTGGGGGAAAAGAGGGTGGGGGTAGTATTGTCCTTAACGACCTACTGATAGTGTTTTAAAGCAAATATTTTCAGTGGCAGCATTGGTACTGTAGAATTCACAAATTATGAATTACTGAAATGTAGAAAATAAAACAACTAAATAGCGGCGTATGATATGCCGCAGGCCGGCTCGTATATATATATATATATATATATATATATATATATATATATATATATATATATATATATATATATATATATATATGGAAAACAAAGTTCGCTTTAATTTTTGTTTAATTTACTCGAGTTCTTATGGAGATTTGTTTTTTTTTCTTCTGACACACGAATAAATCAGAGGTTTTCAAACTCGCGAGGTTACCCCAAGTGAGAAGCATGGATTTTCTAAATCTACTCCAACACACGAAACTGACGCCGATTTTTTATGAATTTTTCATAAAAACATTACCAATCGTGTATTTATAGACGTGTGGCCTGTTTTCCAGAAGTTTTATTAAATGTGAACAATGTCGGCAGTTCACTTCTTTATATTAAATGTTGGGGCGCGGCTTTGTCCACACTACCAAACAGACACACCAAGGCTTGCTGTAAGTCCCTCAGCGACGGCCCAGGTGTCGGGGAGTCACGGGGCTCTTAGGAGCTACCGGTTGCATTACTGCACGAGTGATGGGTGCAACCCTAGGTTAGATTTAGTCATCGAATGTAGTAGCGAGACTCATCTCTGGTGTATTGTGAACTTTTAAATGACTGTGGGGGCAGTGTTTCTTTCAGACTTTTTTCTCCGGGGGGGGGGCACTTGAAATTTTCTGGGGGGCGGTAGACTTTCTTCGGGGGGGGGGGGGGGGGCGGACACTGTTAAAAGTATATATTTTCTATATAAATTATATAAATTTCATTTCGTTCGGGGGGGGGGGGGGGGGGCGGTAAAAATTTTTGGGGGGGCTTGGCCCCCCGAAGAGATGCCTGGAAGAAACTCTGTGTGGGGGCCAAACTGCTCATGTGTTTTGCGCTCCGGATGACACTGCCGCCGGTGGATTCAATAGTAACCCTAGCCCCATATGCAGGACATACAATAAGTGGATCCCAGGTGCAAAGATAACCACTGAGAATCTTGGGGCGCTCAATCATATATTTCCGCGGGTCGTCGCCACTCCAATGTGTAATCAACTGTTAGGCCTATGACAGAAACCTTTGCGGGGCTGTACTCAACAGCTTTCCAACTTTTCATGGCGATCGGATCAATGATGTAGTAATGCATAAAAGACAGAAACATGTTTTTCACATAACCAATTGTATGTGGCCAGCTCACGCGTCGGATAACTTTCTGATTTAGGGGACATTCACAAACGCTTTTTTAACGACTTACAAAAACACAGACCCTAACACCTCCCCTCCCCGATGACGTCATATATGAATAGTAATTGACTGTTAATAATGTTCAATTAATTCTAAATTTCCTAATTAATTTCTAAATAATTAAATAAAAATTAATCTAACCTTCCCTATTTTTTTTAATGAGATGGACCTAATACTATGCAAGTAAATTAATATCTTTTGACTAGTGCTGTCTAGTGTCTGACCAAATGTGCTGAAGTGGTGAATGTACGGTTAGGAAGTAGTTCATAAACGATACATTTATCTATTGATACTAACGAGGTTAAGAAAGAGGGGTGGGATGGTGGTCGGCTCGGGTAAAAAAAATTTGAAGTGACAACAAAGCGTCTATGTACGTCAGCATCGCCCATTATAAAGCTTACTCAGGGGAGATAATTCAAGGCCCTAAAAGGTTACTATGACATTTCTTGTAAAAGCAAAAACAAGTAAGCGTATATAAAACCGTAGTTTCTAGTAATATAATATTTTTTATTATTAGTCGGATACGTGATAGTACAGGATAGAAGTTCTACGAATATCACAAACATTTTTAACATTAGGAAATGTACGATGGATTTCGGGCCCCTAACCAATACCGCTAAGAAGAACCGCACATCATGAAAGCCCACTGCATATCTAGCGGCTTCTAGAACTATGGACATTGTTGTTTTTATTTTCAGAATTTTGCCGGCGCCAGCGTGTGTTTGATTGTAAGGAAATAAAACTCGGCCTTGACGATGGTTAAAACAATACAATTATAAATAAATTTGTTAAATATATAAATCAATGTGACGACAATTTTCAAGCCAGCTATTTGCCCCCCCCCCCCCCCTGCCCCATCAGCCACAGTTCACCTTGGAGAATCGGTGGAACAGTTACGTGTCCCCTACTGGCCATCAAAAGGGGGCAACGAGTCACATAAGTTATTAAAAGTTGAAGGTTTGCCTATATTTTACACTACAGTTTGTGTAATGGATTATAATGTTTGCGGAAGAGCGCGGTAAAGTGACTGTAAAATAAAGATAATCGTACCGCAGCTACAATATTATTTAACAAACCAAACTTCAAGGCAAAAATGAACGAAAATTAAATTCAATTTAAAAAAAAATTAATTATGGTCGGCTGTGGGGCCCCTAAAGCTCTGCGGGCTGTGGCGGCACTGTAGTTCAGCCCCTGCAACGAAAAACAAGAAACTGAGACCTTCACAATTTTGGATAGAAATACATTGATTTTATGATAAAAGAAAAGATAAATCTGTGTCTTTTGTCTTTTGTTTTCAGTTGTACATTCTAATTACATTCTAGCTACATTAGAAATGATGTAAAAAAAAAAGATATTTAGGATAATTGTCAAACTTGCAGACTTGTGAAATTCTGCTACACTTTATTATACTTGTATTTACTTTTACACTTCATCATACTTGTCGGTCCACTTATTACTAAACTTCATCATACTTGGTTTTTTTTTACTGTTATACATTATTATAATACTTCTATTTCACCGTTTAAAATAGCTTCATTAAAAATTCAGATGGTCCGATGCAAGCCCAGCAGTATTTGTTTCCTGGGCCAAAAACGAGCCAAACGATGCGTTTGGTGGTGAAAGGTGTGTGGACATCAGCGGGTACCATGGTAAGTCTAACCAATATTAGATGGTAAAAGGGTGTGGGCATCATTGATACCATTCGCCAATCAACAACCACCACAAATTGCGTGTACAAGGCTGCTTGTAATTTTTTATTTCTGTTTGAAAAATCAAAATACCAATTTTACAACTTAATCAAAGCATCAATAGAGCGGATAGCAGCTCACCTACGTATTCTCGAACATACAAATACTACTTGCTTATATTATATGCTTATATAATATACTCATATTGCATGGTTATATTACATACTTATATTACATGCTTATATTATTTGCTTATATCACATACCTAGATTATATGCTTATATATATATATATATATATATATATATATATATATATATATATATATAAAGATATATATAATTAAACTATAAGGATTGGAATGACAATGCCTGTGGAGTCTGGTTATAGGAGACACTCGTTTTTGTTTTTGAGAATACGATATAAAATTTTTAAATTCTGAATGATTGAGAAAAATGTATGTACAGTAGATTTCCACTTCCAGTTGCCGAAAATCCCTAACGTATACAGAACCTTGTAAGATTTAATATTATACTTATATATTCAATAACATCCTACTAAGTGAAACTGTAGGCCTACTCAAGTTCTTCTTTTCGCATTGAAAAAGGTAACTTTTAGAATATTGTGCATACACTTTAATGCTACTATGTAAGAGTTGTCGGTTTTTCAGAAACATTAAGTGAAGTAAATACCATTTCCAGTATCCGGAAATCGCTGAAATGTTAAACAAAACTACATATTTGATTTAATAATTTTAAAATACCGAAATGGTACTCAATTTATTGTGTTTAACAACATTCTGATGATATACAGGCACAATTACGAAACTACGTTTTTTCCGACTCGAATCTGTGTTAACTGTCGAGATTTATTACAATTTCCATGTCTTACACTATTAGAATACGAACACTATATTCCGAATACAAGCAATTAAAAAAGACACAACTTGACAAACAAATAAAATATAACAATATAGCACAACATCCAACACAACATCATCATCATTCCTTGTTTGTGCCGAAGACACTGGCTAGATGAAGTAGAAATCATCTGCTTTATAGGCCTCTGCAATATGCCCAGCCACCTTTTTCTTCGGTATATGAGTTAGGTACCCATCAGAGCTGGGTGGACTCAGGGACGTTCTATTGACTTGGACCGGATTTGAACTCGGGACTCTTAGATTAACAGTCTAGCTCTCTACTGCTAGGCCACACTGTCCCAGCAAACATAACATGCTTATCTTAAAATCACCGAAAGCATAAACAGATACACACATATTTGTGAAGAACTGAAACCTTGTATTTAAAAAATCACCGAAAGCATAAACAGATACACAAATATTTGTGAAGAACTGAAACCTTGCATTTGAGTTTTTGATTCGAGTTACAGCCTAAAACCGGACTGAATATTCGTGCAGGGAACTGGATTAACGACAACTGCATGAATGAGTATAACTACATCTGTAAAAATATTCCTGCAGGGAACTGGATTGACGACAACTGCATGAATGAGTATAACTACATCTGTAAAAATATTCCTGCAGGGAACTGGATTGACGACAACTGCATGAATGAGTATAACTACATCTGTAAAAATATTCCTGCAGGGAACTGGATTGACGACAACTGCATGAATGAGTATAACTACATCTGTAAAAAATTGAATGACACCTCTCATGTTGTGATCACCCCTACACCAGCACCAGTTGACACCGGGGCTTGTCCAGACCAATTCACCAGCATTGGTTCCTATTTTTTTCTATTATCTAAATAATTTAGAAAGAAAGAAATTTAGAAACATAATATATATCTTCATTGGATTTTTTTTTCTTAATCATTTAATTTTTTTTAATGAAATGACATAGTTGATGTTTGTACCAAAGAAGCATTGATTGAGAAAATTTAGTTTTAGCTTATCTCTAAAACTAAATGGATAATTAATGTAAACCATTTTATTTAATATTAATGATGGATGACTAATTTCAAACGGAATTTCTATAATCAAAATGTCTGTGTATTAACCAGCCTATATTATTCCCGCGACAGGTACCAGCAATAAATGTTTTTACATTGGTGGTTTGGGCAATGAGAGCGGTAAGGATCCTAAACTATCCTGGTCAGATGCAAGGGGCGCCTGTAGAAACATCAGCTGGTTGTACAGAGTAGATATTGCGAGCATCAGCAATCAGTTAGACCAAGGTCAGGTATAATTAATAGCAAAAATTTCAACCTTAATTAAATCTGGAATGTGACATGCTTTACCTAGTTGTTACACATCCCTAACCCAACCTGTTCATTAGCCACCAGATCAATTAGCTGCTCATAATTACCACCCTATGTAAATACCCTACTACACAATACATATTATGCCATTTCTATCCCTTTCTTTGCCCATAGCCATCTCCTAAATTCTAAAAATGTTCCTAACAAAAACCATATGCTCATAATTGATCTTCAATCTGTACCGTTTTATATTATACAAGCGTACCCGTCCGCGCGCGTTGCCGCGGGAATAGAAGAATGTCCGACCAAATATGTAAGAAGGGTTTCATCCATGCGTTACCAATCCTATATTCTTAGACGTGTGACCTTGTTTTCTAAAAGTGAGTTATTTAAATGTAAACAATGCCTGCGCTTAGATCATAAATATCGTGAAACGGGTTTACCTACACTACCGCATAAAAACCTTGAGTGTACATTAATCACTGACCGAAATAATGAGTTAGAACAGACTTCGGTGACCACCCATGTGTCAGGGAGGTAGAAGGGCGCTCTCAGGAGCCCCCCCCCCCCCTCCCCGATTATACTACCGCATAGGAGCAGCATACGGCCCCTGGCTCCTTAAAACTAACAGAGTGCCAAATAGCATCCTGTTAACAATCATGCAGATTTCGTCATTCTCTAAAGTGACACAAATGAAAAACGATTTTTTCTTTAACACGTACAAAAAATATTTGTCGTGTTTTAAACATCAGTGTGACTGATGCAATATGTTAGGTTACTATTGGTCTATTATTAGATGCTCGATCTCAATTTCTGATTGGATTGTCTAAAAATAGATGCTAATTACATCATTCGCAAAGTGACGAAACCGTTTGGACTTTTTTACGGACAAAAAGAAACATCCCAGTTAATAATCTAACCTTGATTATTTTTTCTGATTATTAAAATAAAACGTATTACATGGCCACCAGTGGCCCATGTGAGCGTTTGGGGTCAGAAACAGAAATTTTTATTTCCAGCAAAATCGCACCCTACCAGGGCGCCGGAGGACATGCCTTATTCAATTTAGTGAGTGTTTGTAACGCCCCATCGTATCACACTGGAAAGACCAGGGCGCCAAATCGCACCCTGTCGGGGGCCACAAATGCAAAATTAAATCCTCCCTCCTCCCACCCACCCCCACCATTCCCAACAATTTACCAAAGTTTCAAGGCGATCTGATGAGAGGTGTAGTAATGCATAAAAAACACAGACACACAGACATACATTGCTTTTTATGGGAGCCGGACATTTTCCCGAAAGACACTTGCCCGAAGGCCGATTTCCCGAATCGATACTTGCCTGAATGCGACAAATGCCCGAATGGACACTTGCCCGAATGCGACAAATGCCCTAGCTTGATCTCACTAGTTATGCTATGATCGTATAGCTGTGGTCTCACTAGTGATGCTATGATCGCGTAGCTTTGTTCTCACTAGTGATGCTACTATGATCGTGCAGCTTTGATCTCACTAGTGATGCTACTATGATCGCGTAGCTTTAATCTCACTACACTAGTGATTCTATGATCGTGTAGATTTTATCTCAATAGTGGTGCTATGGTCGTGTAGCACCTTCATGCTGCTGCTTTGAGCTAAGAGCTTTGCATCACACATCACTATGCACTAGCAATTGATAGAATCGAGTACTATTCCCTACTCTTGTTTCTTCTTAAAATAATAAAGAACAACAAAATTGAAAGAATCGACTCTTCTTCGTATACTTAATAAAAATGCCTTGGAGACTAGCTTGTTATACCCCTAAAGATCTATATCTAACTTGAACTGTTTTGACTTTTTAGATTATGCGTCAGTGCTTATGTCCCATCAGACGTCAGATATGTGGATCGGGCTGCAGGACTTGGCCAAGATGAACACCTATACATGGCAAGACAACTCTGAACCAACGTTCATCAACTGGGCCTCTGGAGAACCTGGCTATCACTACAGCAACTGGGGGGCAGTGGGTACACATTTTATCACTACAGAAACGGGGGGGGGGCAGTGGGTACACATTTTATCACTACAGAAACGGGGGGGGGGGGGGCAGTGGGTACACATTTTATCACTACAGCAACTGGGGGGCAGTGGGTACACATTTTATCACTACAGAAACGGGGGGGCAGTGGGTACACATTTTATCACTACAGCACCTGGGGGCAGTGGGTACACATTTTATCACTACAGAAACGAGGGGGCAGTGGGTACACATTTTATCACTACAGCACCTGGGGGCAGTGGGTACACATTTTATCACTACAGAAACGGGGGGGTAGTGGGTACACATTTTATCACTACAGCACGTGGGGGGGGGGGGGGGCAGTGGGTACACATTTTATCACTACAGCACCTGGGGGCAGTGGGTACACATTTTATCACTACAGAAACGGGGGGGCAGTGGGTACACATTTTATCACTACAGAAACGGGGGGGGGCAGTGGGTACACATTTTATCACTACAGCACCTGGGGGGCAGTGGGTACACATTTTATCACTACAGCACCTGGGGGCAGTGGGTACACATTTTATCACTACAGCACCTGGGGGGCAGTGGGTACACATTTTATCACTACAGCACCTGGGGGCAGTGGGTACACATTTTATCACTACAGCACCTGGGGGCAGTGGGTACACATTTTATCACTACAGCACCTGGGGGCAGTGGGTACACATTTTATCACTACAGAAACGGGGGGGCAGTGGGTACACATTTTATCACTACAGCACCTGGGGGGGGGGGGCAGTGGGTACACATTTTATCACTACAGCACCTGGGGGCAGTGGGTACACATTTTATCACTACAGAAACGGGGGGGCAGTGGGTACACATTTTATCACTACAGCACCTGGGGGCAGTGGGTACACATTTTATCACTACAGAAACGGGGGGGCAGTGGGTACACATTTTATCACTACAGCACCTGGGGGGGGGGGGGCAGTGGGTACACATTTTATCACTACAGCACCTGGGGGCAGTGGGTACACATTTTATCACTACAGAAACGGGGGGGCAGTGGGTACACATTTTATCACTACAGCACCTGGGGGCAGTGGGTACACATTTTATCACTACAGAAACGGGGGGGGGCAGTGGGTACACATTTTATCACTACAGCACCTGGGGGGCAGTGGGTACACATTTTATCACTACAGCACCTGGGGGGCAGTGGGTACACATTTTATCACTACAGCACCTGGTGGCAGTGGGTACACATTTTATCACTACAGAAACGGGGGGCAGTGGGTACACATTTTATCACTACAGCACCTGGGGGGCAGTGGGTACACATTTTATCACTACAGCACCTGGGGGGGCAGTGGGTACACATTTTATCACTACAGCACCTGGGGGGGGGGCAGTGTGTACACATTTTATCACTACAGAAACTTGGGGGCAGTAGGTACACATTTTATCACTACAGCACCTTGGGGTGGGGCAGTGGGTACAAATTTTATCACTACAGCACCTGGGGGCAGTGGGTACACATTTTATCACTACAGCACCTGGGGGTGGGGCAGTGGGTACACATTTTATCAATACAGCACCTGGGGGCTGTGGGTACACATTTTATCACTACAGCACCTGGGGGTGGGGCAGTGGGTACACATTTTATCACTACAGCACCTGGGGGGGGGGGCATTGGGTACACATTTTATCACTACAGCACCTGGGGGCAGTGTGTACACATTTTATCACTACAGAAACTGGGGGCAGTGGGTACACATTTTATCACTAGAGCACCTGGGGGCAGTGGGTACACATTTTATCACTACAGCACCTTGGGGTGGAGCAGTGGGTACACATTTTATCACTACAGCACCTGGGGGCAGTGTGTACACATTTTATCACTACAGCACTTGGGGGGCAGTGGGTACACATTTTATCACTACAGCACCTGGGGGGGGGGGGGGCATTGGGTACACATTTTATCACTACAGCACCTGGGGGCCAGTGGGTACACATTTTATCACTACAGCACCTGTGGGGCAGTGGGTACACATTTTATCACTACAGCCCCTGGGGGGCAGTGGGTACACATTTTATCACTACAGCACCTGGGGGCAGTGGGTACACATTTTATCACTACAGCACCTGGGGGGCAGTGGGTACACATTTTATCACTACAGCACCTGGGGGCAGTGTGTACACATTTTATCACTACAGCACCTTGGGGTGGAGCAGTGGGTACACATTTTATCACTACAGCACCTGGGGGGGGGGCAGTGTGTACACATTTTATCACTACAGAAACTTTGGGGCAGTGGGTACACATTTTATCACTACAGCACCTGGGGGGGGCAGTGTGTACACATTTTATCACTACAGAAACTTGGGGGCAGTGGGTACACATTTTATCACTACAGTACCTGGGGGCAGTGGGTACACATTTTATCACTACAGCACCTGGGGGGGGGGTCAGTGGGTACACATTTTATCACTACAGCACCTGGGGGGGGCAGTGGGTACACATTTTATCACTACAGCACCTGGGGGGCAGTGGGTACACATTTTATCAATACAGCACCTGGGGGCTGTGGGTACACATTTTATCACTACAGCACCTGGGGGGGAAGTGGGTACACATTTTATCACTACAGCACCTTGGGGTGGGGCAGTGGGTACACATTTTATCACTATAGAAACTGGGGGGCAGTGGGTACACATTTTATCACTACAGTACCTTGGGGCAGTGGGTACACATTTTATCACTACAGCACCTGGGGGGGGGGGCAGTGGGTACACATTTTATCACTACAGCACCTGGGGGGGGCAGTGGGTACACATTTTATCACTACAGCACCTGGGGGCAGTGGGTACACATTTTATCACTACAGCACCTGGGGGGGACAGTGGGTACACATTTTATCACTACAGCACCTGGGGGCAGTGGGTACACATTTTATCAATACAGCACCTGGGGAGGGGGGGGAGTGGGTACACATTTTATCACTACAGCACCTTGGAGTGGGGCAGTGGGTACACATTTTATCACTACAGCACCTGGGGGCAGTGGGTACACATTTTATCACTACAGCACCTGGGGGGGGGGGGCAGTGGGTACACATTTTATCACTACAGCACCTGGGGGGGGGCAGTGGGTACACATTTTATCACTACAGCACCTGGGGGGCAGTGGGTACACATTTTATCAATACAGCACCTGGGGGCTGTGGGTACACATTTTATCACTGCAGCACCTGGGGGGGAGTGGGTACACATTTTATCACTACAGCACCTTGGGGTGGGGCAGTGGGTACACATTTTATCACTACAGAAACTGGGGGGCAGTGGATACACATTTTATCACTACAGTACCTTGGGGCAGTGGGTACACATTTTATCACTACAGCACCTGGGGGCAGTGGGTACACATTTTATCACTACAGAAACTGGGGGCAGTGGGTACACATTTTATCACTAGAGCACCTGGGGGCAGTGGGTACACATTTTATCACTACAGCACCTTGGGGCAGTGTGTACACATTTTATCACTACAGCACCTGGGGGGCAGTGGGTACACATTTTATCACTACAGCACCTGGGGGGGGCATTGGGTACACATTTTATCACTACAGCACCTGGGGGCCAGTGGGTACACATTTTATCACTACAGCACCTGTGGGGCAGTGGGTACACATTTTATCACTACAGCCCCTGGGGGGCAGTGGGTACACATTTTATCACTACAGCACCTGGGGGCAGTGGGTACACATTTTATCACTACAGCACCTGGGGGGCAGTGGGTACACATTTTATCACTACAGCACCTGGGGGCAGTGTGTACACATTTTATCACTACAGCACCTTGGGATGGAGCAGTGGGTACACATTTTATCACTACAGCACCTGGGGGGGGCAGTGGGTACACATTTTATCACTACAGCACCTGGGTGGCAGTGGGTACACATTTTATCACTACAGCACCTGGGGAGGGGGGAGTGGGTACACATTTTATCAATACAGCACCTGGGGGCTGTGGGTACACATTTTATCACTACAGCATCTGGGGAGGGGGGGAGTGGGTACACATTTTATCACTACAGCACCTGGGGGGGGGGCAGTGGGTACACATTTTATCACTACAGCACCTGGGGGGCAGTGGGTACACATTTTATCACTACAGCACCTGGGGGGCAGTGGGTACACATTTTATCACTACAGCACCTGGGGGCAGTGGGTACACATTTTATCACTACAGAAACGGGGGGGGGGGCAGTGGGTACACATTTTATCACTACAGCACCTGGGGGGCAGTGGGTACACATTTTATCACTACAGCACCTGGGGGGCAGTGGGTACACATTTTATCACTACAGCACCTGGGGGGGGCAGTGTGTACACATTTTATCACTACAGCACCTGGGGGGGGGGGGGGGCAGTGTGTACACATTTTATCACTACAGCCCCTGGGATCAGTGGGTACACATTTTATCACTACAGCACCTGGGGGCAGTGGGTACACATTTTATCACTACAGCACCTGGGGGGCAGTGGGTACACATTTTATCACTACAGCACCTGGGGGCAGTGTGTACACATTTTATCACTACAGCACCTTTGGGTGGAGCAGTGTGTACACATTTTATCACTACAGCCCCTGGGGGGCAGTGGGTACACATTTTATCACTACAGCACCTGGGGGCAGTGGGTACACATTTTATCACTACAGCACCTGGGGGGCAGTGGGTACACATTTTATCACTACAGCACCTGGGGGCAGTGTGTACACATTTTATCACTACAGCACCTTTGGGTGGAGCAGTGGGTACACATTTTATCACTACAGCACCTGGGGGCAGTGGGTACACATTTTATCACTACAGCACCTGGGGGGGGGGGGGGGCAGTGGGTACACATTTTATCAATACAGAAACGGGGGGGCAGTGGGTACACATTTTATCACTACAGCACCTGAGGGGGGGCAGTGTGTACATATTTTATCACTACAGAAACGGGGGGGCAGTGGGTACACATTTTATCACTACAGCACCTGGGGGGGGGCAGTGTGTACACATTTTATCACTACAGCACCTGGGGGGGGGGCAGTGGGTACACATTTTATCACTACAGCACCTGGGGGGCAGTGGGTACACATTTTATCACTACAGCACCTGGGGGCAGTGTGTACACATTTTATCACTACAGCACCTTTGGGTGGAGCAGTGGGTACACATTTTATCACTACAGCACCTGGGGGCAGTGGGTACACATTTTATCACTACAGCACCTGGGGGGGGGGCAGTGGGTACACATTTTATCAATACAGAAACGGGGGGGGCAGTGGGTACACATTTTATCACTACAGCACCTGGGGAGGGGGGGGAGTGGGTACAAATTTTATCACTACAGCACCTGGGGGTGGAGCAGTGGGTACACATTTTATCACTACAGCACCTGGGGGGGGGGCAGTGGGTACACATTTTATCAATACAGCACCTGGGGGCTCTGGGTACACATTTTATCACTACAGCACCTGGGGAGGGGGGGAGTGGGTACACATTTTATCACTACAGCACCTTGGGGTGGAGCAGTGGGTACACATTTTATCACTACAGCACCTGGGGAGGGGGGGAGTGGGTACACATTTTATCAATACAGCACCTGGGGGCTGTGGGTACACATTTTATCACTACAGCACCTTGGGGTGGAGCAGTGGGTACACATTTTATCACTACAGCACCTGGGGAGGGGGGGAGTGGGTACACATTTTATCACTACAGCACCTTGGGGTGGAGCAGTGGGTACACATTTTATCACTACAGCACCTTGGGGTGGAGCAGTGGGTACACATTTTATCACTACAGCACCTGGGGAGGGGGGGAGTGGGTACACATTTTATCAATACAGCACCTGGGGGAAGTGGGTACACATTTCTTCCTTACATCACCTGGGGTGAGGGCAGTGGGTACACTTTTCTCAACAAGTTGTCAAATGCAATATTCTCCTTATTTAATAGCTCTGTTTCTTGTCCTGAATTCAAAATTTTATTATTGAAACTGCTTTAGTACCTCTACAATTCTACTTATAGAAAATACCAGCTGTAAACTGTTGCGTTTTGTCCCATATATAATTTATTTTTCTTAAATCTACTTCACCATCCTCTCATCCAGCCTTTTGCTTTTGTTTAGAACAGCAAACATGGAAAAGTTGTTCTTTTTTTGTTTGATCCCCTCACTGTTACAATAATTGAAGAGTTGTTTTAGTTGTTTGGTTCCCTCACTGTTACAATAATTGAAGGGTTGTTTTAGTGATTTGGTTCCCTCACTGTTACAATAATTGACGAGTTGTTTTAGTTGTTTGGTTCCCGGAATTTTACAACAAACGAAGAAAAAAATTGACACATACTTTGCACAATTTTAGATAATTTTCTACACAATCAATAATCAATATATCAATTGGTTGAACTAAACTTGGTTGGTTCAAATGTATGTTTTAACAGTTTGTTGTTAACCAACATCTCAATGTTTTTAAATGCGATCTAAGTTCACATGCTGACAATTTCAATGCATATAAATCCTCTTTAAAATATGTTAAGGACCACCCCAAGAGAATAAATTAGCCAATTAAGTTAATTAGCCAAATTTATCTGCCCAACAATGAGAGTAATGGTAGAACCAGGGGTAACTACACGTTGGTTTTATTCTTTTTTAGTCACAGAAAGCATACATGTGTCTTTTTATGACAAGCTGGTTATACAATCTTGAAATTGTTGATTTTCGCATTTTAATAAAAATTAAAAAGCCTAACAAAGAGTTTGACCAGTTTGATATAGTAGCGACACTACAGATATCAAAACGTTTGAAAAGTTTGATATAGTAACGACACTACAGATATCAAAACGTTTGAAAAGTTTGATATAGTAGCGACACTACAGATATCAAAACGTTTGAAAAGTTTGATATAGTAGCGACACTACAGATATCAAAACGTTTGAAAAGTTTGATATAGTAACGACACTACAGATATCAACACGTTTGAAAAGTTTGATATAGTAACGACACTACATATATCAACACGTTTGAAAAGTTTGATATAGTAACGACATTACAGATATCAAAACGTTTGAAAAGTTTGATATAGTAGCGACACTACAGATATCAAAACGTTTGAAAAGTTTGATATAGTAGCGACACTACAGATATCAACACGTTTGAAAAGTTTGATATAGTAACGACACTACAGATATCAAAACGTTTGAAAAGTTTGATATTGTAACAACACTACATATATCAAAACGTTTGAAAAGTTTAATATACTTACGACACTACAGAGATCAAAACGTTTGTTTGATAAATTGAGTGGCCTGGATATACTGATGACACTACAGAAATGAAATCCTGCTTTCAACCATTCAATTATTGATGTATGTCTTTGTAAGATCTGATTTTTTATAAGTTTTAAAGCTATATATGCTATTATGATTCTTCAGGAAAATTGTGTCCATATGGTTAGAAGCCCTCTTAAAATTGAAGACTTGGCTAAATGGAAAAATGACCAGTGTGACAAAAAAAAGGCTTTTCTATGTCAGACTACAAAAGGTAGATTATGATAAATGTATTTTACGTTAGCAATCACGTTTTGTCCAAAGTAAGTTTTTTTTCAAATCGTTTTACAAAGTTTTATTTAACTCACTTCCTTTATCTGTCGTCAGTCTGTCGTCAGTCTGTCGTCAGTTTGTCGTCCGTCTGTCGTCAGTCTGTCGTTAGTCTGTCGTTAGTCTGTCGTCAGTCTGTCGTCAGTCTGTCTAGATCGAAACGCCCGAACGAAATAGCAGGCACTTCTAAATGACAGATACGGTTCGTAGTTAGTACGTGGGTCAAGACATGAAGACAATGCAACATGACATTGAATTTGTCTTAATTGGTTGCCTAAATATTTTTTTATTAATTAATTAAAATTGTGTCCAAATTAGCAGGCAAACTATTCACGTTCAATAGATGCGCAATGGTTTTTAGTCATGCAACTCTAGTGTTAATAAAACATGTAAAGTACTAAAAAAAACGTCATAAAATCGTTTTAATTACAATCTTTTATGTAATAATGCACTAAAAAGTAGAAAATAAAGTATACTCTACTATTTAAATTACTATAAAGAAAATCCTGGGTCTCTTCCTAGATATTAGTAAAGGTATCCAACAGATAATAAAGTGACCCACGCTTTTCTTTATAGTAATTTAAATTGTATTGTATACTTTATTTTCTCCTTTTTAGTGCATTATTACATTAAAGCTTGTTATCAAAACGTTTATTATGGATTTTTTTAACAAGCTTTTATTTAACTCACTGTCTCTGTCGTCAGTCTGCCCGAGCGAAATTTCGGACACTTCTAACTTACAGATTTGTATCAACGTTGGCACGTGGGTCAAGACATAAAAACAATGCAACATGGCATTAAATTTAACTTAATTGGTTGCCTGATTAATTTTGTATGAAGTAATTAAAATTGTGTCCAAATGAGTAGGCTGTCTCATCAAACTATTCCACACTATTAGACACGCGTCATCACGTTCATTAGGTGCGCAATGGTTTTTAGTCTTGCAACTCTATTGTAAATTTTAAAAAAATTTAAAGTACTGAAAAACATTCATAAAAAAACGTTTTAATAACGAGCTTTCTTGTAATAAAGCACTAAAAAGTAGAAAATAAATTATACACTACCATTTAAATAACTATAATGAAAAGCGTGGGTCTCTTCCTAAATATTAGTAAAGGTATCCAGTATATACTCAAGTGACTCACGCTTTTCTTTATAATTATTTAAATAGTAGTGTTTAATTTATTTTCTTCTTTTTAGTGAATTATTACATAAAAGCTTGTTATTAAAACTTTTTTTTTAATTATTTATTATTTATTTTTCGTTTTTAGTGCATTATTAAATAACAGCTTGTTATAAGAACGCTTGATGCATTTTTTAAACATTCCTTTTTGTTTAATTCGCATACACAGCTAAGCTTTTATCGCAGATTGTCCTTAAATATTTTGAAGGAGAAAACTAGTGAACAATATTTAGCCCCATACTTAATTTTATTATTTAAATATAATGTCCATTTCGAACTACGTATAGCATCAAGTCAAACATCGACAACAACCCCACAAGAATCTAACAATTGTCCGAAAGATTTTGAAGAGCACATGAATGCTTGCTTCTCATTTGTGAACATACCCACATCTTGGGACGATGCGAGAAAACAATGCCACGCAATGGCTGCAGACCTGGCTTCAACTTTAGATATATTTGAAGTGGCCATGTTAAACATTATACAAGACAAAAGAAATGTTCATCAGCAAGCCTGGATTGGTTTAAAATATGATCAGGTGAAATGCATTTATATTTTTGTCATCCTATCATATATGACGGCTTCTCTTTTGTATTGTTGACATTATTTATATGGAACATACGCTGTTTATTTACATCGATTATATTATAAATTCTCTGTTTATTGATATACTATGTAAAAAATTGATGTTTATATTATAGACTAGTGCCATTCAGTGTTAATTTGACCAAATATCGTGTGCATAATGATAAAGACACGAAAAGATGCTTAAAGATTGGTTAATTAATATTCTTTTTAAGACCACATCACAGTTCACGTGGAGTGACCAGTGGCCCGTGACCACCAGTTTCTGGGCACCAAGTAACCCAGACCTACAAATCAACAATAGCTGTGTTGCTTTGAGTAGCTCTAAATGGAATGACACGTATTGTAATGAGCTCCTCCCATTTTTCTGTGAGACCAGACGAGGTAATTGTTAACAATTGTAATTTTATTTATGTTAACATATGTTTCTAGCGTTCCATAAATGGGATCTTTGTGCAACATGCGCCGTTCCTTGCTAGTGCTTGTTGTACACTTGATAGAAAGAAGAAGTTACAAAAAAGTATTATTCTGAAATTGTTATTAGATAGAAATATGAAACTGCTACAGGTTTATAATGTATTTTGCAGTTAAATATTGATATTTAAGAAGATCTGCAGTTATTCATGCGCTTGTTTTCTTTTTTCCGCTATATAGACAAGTCTTGCAAAGCAGGCGCTAGAACTTATTTCTAAACTAAAATTCTTCACGAAACACACACAAGTTCAGTAGTCTAACCATTTCCAGATACAATGAAATATGATTATTGTTAAGTAATTTTAACACACTTTTTTTACAATCATCCTGTATGTGGGACACTAGCAGTGTATGGGCTATTGTTCTTATTTTGACATTAACTTTGAAAAATGTATTCATTTGTTATTCCTATTTGGATATTATAAATTTTCATTAGGACGCATTTAATTTTTTTTCTTTTAAGCATTAAAACAAGATTAGATTATATCAAGAGTATCATTTTCAAAATGACTTCTAGTAAAAAAAATATGTCAAAATTCTAGAATTTAAATAAAATCCTTTTTTTCATTCTGTCAGAATAAATTGATCCCCAACTCTTATAATCATCTATTTGATTGGCAAAATTTACTTTGGTAAGAGTATAGCCTCAACACTTGCTTATCCATTTTTTTAAATATATTATCGTGAATACTATTAATAAAACTAATGCATAATGGACAGCATTGAAACGTAAACTATGGTAAATCAAAACCACACATTTGCCATTTTGGAATACATTTTACATTTTTCCGATTGTTGGCCGAAATATATGTAATTAAATCAACAAAATGATTTACAGTTCTCTGTAACTGACTTCAATGTACTAAATCAGATCAGATACTTTTCTTTTGATGTTTTATTGTCTCATTATGTGTATATGTTTTGTAATTATTATAATTAAAAAGAATTTTGTTTTATAATTTTCAACTTTAGAATACTGTTAGATTGAATGTGAGGAGATTGAAAATGTTAACACAAGTTTGTTTGTTGGAATGTGGTTGTTTAGCATAGTATAATAAATCGGTATATACCTTTAATGCATGATTTCTTTTTAAAAATAATTTTACTTCAACATTCTATTATGTAGCGCAGGGGTCTCCAAACTTTTCAGTTCGAGGGCCGCATTAACTATCAAATTTCAGTTCGGGGGCCAGTTTCTTCCAGTCATGTCTTTGATTTTTGTGGGCAAAGTTCCTCAGCCATCACCAACAAACATTTTTTCCGTGTACAAAATGATCTCCGCGGGCCGGATGAGAGGACATCGCGGGCCGCATCCGGCCCGCGGGCCGTAGTTTGGAGACCCCTGATGTAGCGCAATAGTAACCAGGAATGTTGAAAGGAATATACTTGACTTGATTTGATACAATGCGTAAGTGGTATGGAAAGCAAGGGAGGTACAAGGAAGTATACTAGGAAAGAGGCGGACATAGTAAATGGTTTATTTGAAATGGTGATGTGACAGACCATTTTCAAACATGAGACTGGGTTATATATATATTATATATTATATATAAATTGGAAAGTTGAAAACAAATATGATAGATTAATAATTTTGATCATATATTATATATTAATTAATTATTTAGGACAAAAATATTTTTGTGGATGGAATCTAAAATGTTGACTTTTTTGTGGACGTCATAAATGAATTACCATAATTTAAAAATAACTGTTGTTGGCAGTTTGTGTGTGAAGACCGGGTGTAATGATGATGAGATTTGATGGGAGATTTGGTGTTGTTTTCGAAAGTGCAACTTGGTCGTCTGGTTTACATATAAAAGTCCATTTAGGAAACTACATAAATTTAGACCAGAAATATCACAAGTTGAAACTGAATTTTTTCCTTAATGTTGGATTTAGGGTTCTATATGTCCTGTTTTACTTAAATGTACTGTCGCTTCTGTTCACATTTTATTGTTTTCCCGCATGGAATAAATTGTCTATTTTTTTAAACAGATCTTCCTCCGTCTCCAACACCTACACCAGCAGGGCACTGTGCTGATCAAAAGCACATTCACTTTGGTGACTTCTGCTATTTAATCCGTCTTGAGGAATCCTTGTCTTGGCCCGAAGCAGCCTACACTTGCGGTCAAATGGGCATGCAACTGGTCAGCATTCACTCATCGGATGAGCTGGAATTCTTACGTCAGCAGATCAACATTTTAAAGGAAACAAAAACTGGTTGGGGCAGTTACTCCTTACAGAAGAATCTCTGGATTGGTTTATCAAGAGATTTATCAGGTTGGTATATATGGCCCGATTTCAGTCTTCAATCCAAACAACTGGATTGGTTTATCAAGAGATTTATCAGATGGTATAGATGACTTTTTAGGTACGTCTGGCTGGCGTCATTTTAACATTTCACTGTGTATGAGAGTTTTAAAAACACATGCATATATACTATAAGAAAAAACGACGACAGTAAATAAAACAAACACTAACTCTATATCAAGATTTAACCTATACTCACTCTAAAAACATTTCATAACAAAGACTAATTAATGATTATTTCTTAATTTTACACTTGAATTCAAATCACAAGACATACACACAGACACACATACACACACATGTACTTCCACCTAAACGTAACATTAGCACACAAAACAACCTGGACATGTAACTCTAACATGGATTACATATAAACCAAAACTTTCTGGATATTGCTCCTATGATCAAATGAAAACGTGTCCCAAAGTAATTACAGAAACTTTTAACACTACATAAATCTATACAAAGCTGAATTGTTTATTTAAATATTAAACATTTTACTCCCACAACCAATCGGAAACATTCGCTATCTGGCTGAACAAAATATATCTACTTCAACACCTACATAACAATCTAATATCAAACAAAGAATAAAATCAACATAACTTTCAATTTAACCTGTGCTAAAAGTTAAGCACTTCAAAAACTTGAAAAAAACAACTATTATAGTGATTATGGTAACAACTGATGATAGTATAATGTTAAGCCTTGGTCAGAAACATAACTTTCAAAAATAAAATAAATTTTGAAGACTCGAAATAATTTAAACCACAGCTGTAAGCTAGATATTTACTAAACTCTACAACTTTGTTGAGGCTAAAGCTTTACTTAAATTAGAACATATCATAAAACGTTAGTTCTAGAAATAGATTTACATTATGCTATTATATATTATGTTAGGCTAGTAAGGTGTTGCTTAAATAAATTGAGAAATCCAATTAGATTATTTATTAGATTAGAAAATAAAATTATAGTTTTTCCAAATTATGTAGCCTACAGAAAAGGAATGCTATGCAACATGTCTACCATTAGCATATAAAGAAACAACCTCAAATATACAAAGTGCAATCAATTACTTTTATTAAACTTTTTACTTTCTCGTATATACGAAGTATAGAGAAAGTCTTGTAATCGTGCAAAAAAAAAATCGAGATTTGTTTACAAATCTCGACGTTTTACACCTCTCTGATACGGAAAAACATAATTTTGCAATCTTGTCCGTATGTCTGTGTGTATGTGTGTGTCTGTGTGTCTGTAAACACGATAACTTGAGTACCGCTAGGTTGATGAAATTTCATATATAAGTATTTTATCAAAATCATAGAACAGTATCAACTTTGAGCGATTTCCGATAACCGGAAGTGGTACTTTTTCTACTTTGAATTTTTCAAAAGCCTATAACTTGGGTACTATTTCAGATAGATAAGCGAAATTTCGCAGGTAAGTAAAGTAAAAGATCTAATTCTCTACCTTCTGTCGAATTTTGAGTAATTTCCGTTGACCGGAAGTACTAATTTACGCTATTTCCGATTTCTCAAAAACGCATGAAAACTTATAAAATACTAATAATATTGCGCACTATTATGCACATTTCATTTGGCGTTCAATTGGTGTGCAATTCTTTTTTCTTCGAGATTTTATTCTATTTTAAAAACTTTAAGTATTTAAAATGGAGTTCCCATCCCCTGTTGTTTTATATAAGAATATTCGAGAAAGTTTAGGGGAGATCACTCCCAGTTGATTTATGCTCATTTCAATATGTATACATGTTTATGTTTCTGATAATTTTATATACAGATGCTTGTAAAACAAGTTTTGTGTAGAAAAAATTAAATTGGCCATTTCGTCAGTCCCATAATTCGATTGACTGTCTTAGAGAAATTGTTAGGGTTAGGGTTAGGGTTAGCGTTATGGTTAGAGTTAGGGTTAGGGTTAGGGTTAGGGTTAGGGTTAGGGTTAGCGTTATGGTTAGAGTTAGGGTTAAGGTTAGGGTTAGGGTTAGGGTTAGCGTTAGCGTTAGCGTTAGGGTTAGGGTTAGCGTTAGCATTAGGGTTACGGTTAGAAATATGTTCAGGCTATGGGTCATTAAGGACCAGAGTCTAGGAAAATGGTGGGAGAGGATGTACTCAGGGGAAATATTCAGGATAGTGGTATAGGTAAGGATACAAAAATTAACATAAGTAGGGATAAGAGTAATGATAGTGATAACTATAGGGATAGAAGCAGATAGTGAAATCGATAGGGAAAGTTTAATAGTGTGCTGGGGTATACGGTAATTGCCTAAATATAATTGATCGGGAAAGAAGTAATGACCATTGAAATAAAAGGGTTGTTGACTAGGGTTATGGTCCCGCTAAAGATACTGACAACAGTGCTGATATGAACACAGGCACCTACAGTTGGTCCGACCAGTCAGCCACCGAGTATCTCAATTGGGCCAGCGGAGAACCCTCTCTGAGAGTGAGCAGTCTAAGCCAGACAACAGAGGAGGAGTGTGTGGAGATGTACCAAGATTCTGGTCAGTGGAATGACCTGGCCTGTGTTGGAAACAGAATCGGTTACATCTGTAAAACAAAACAAAGTAGGTATTGATTGAACATATGTGTAACTCAAATAGGATCTCTTCATCGGATTCACGGTAACATTTTAAGTGCGGATAACCTCTTATGATCATATTATGTACTCCATTGTTCTTTAATAGTAGACCAGTCATCTACTTACAATAATATTTTTTCATAACAAAGTATAATATGTTATTTACTAGGTGTACCACTGTGTTATTTACTTGGTGTACAACTATGTACTTTTCTTGGTGTACACCTGTGTAATTTACTATTGTGTACAAATATATATTTTACTATTTGCACAAGTATGTAATCGGTTATTGTAGGGGTCCAACTTAGTACATAAACCTTGACCTATAACGAGAAGTGTGGAACATGCTTTTAGTGTATCCCCAATAGGGTCTGGTATATGTTTTGTGTGTCACCAATTGGGTCTGGTATATGTTTAGTGTGTCACCAATTGGGTCTGGTATATGTTTAGTGTGTCACCAATTGGGTCTGGTATATGTTTAGTGTGTCACCAATAGGGTCTTGTATATGTTTTGTGTGTCACCAATAGGGTCTGGTATATGTTTAGTGTGTCACCAATTGGGTCTGGTATATGTTTTGTGTGTCACAAAAAGGGTCTGGTATATGTTTAGTGTGTCACCAATCGGGTCTTGTATATGTTTAGTGTGTCACCAATTGGGTCTGGTATATGTTTAGTGTGTCAGCAATTAGGTCTGGTATATGTTTAGTGTGTCAGCAATTGGGTCTGGTATATGTTTTGTGTGTCACCAATTGGGTCTGGTATATGTTTTGTGTGTCACCAATTGGGTCTGGTATATGTTTTGTGTGTCACCAATTGGGTCTGGTATATGTTTTGTGTGTCACCAATAGGGTCTGGTATATGTTTTGTGTGTCACCAATTGGGTCTGGTATATGTTTAGTGTGTCACCAATTGGGTCTGGTATATGTTTTGTGTGTCACCAATTGGGTCTGGTATATGTTTAGTGTGTCACCAATTGGGTCTGGTATATGTTTTGTGTGTCACCAATTGGGTCTGGTATATGTTTTGTGTGTCACCAATAGGGTCTGGTATATGTTTTGTGTGTCACCAATTGGGTCTGGTATATGTTTAGCGTGTCACCAATTGGGTCTGGTATATGTTTAGCGTGTCACCAATTGGGTCTGGTATATGTTTTGTGTGTCAACAATAGGGTCTGGTATATGTTTAGTGTGTCACCAATAGGGTCTGGTATATGTTTAGTGTGTCACCAATCGGGTCTTGTATATGTTTTGTGTGTCACCAATAGGGTCTTGTATATGTTTAGTGTGTCAGCAATTGGGTCTGGTATATGTTTAGTGTGTCACCAATTGGGTCTGGTATATGTTTTGTGTGTCACCAATAGGGTCTGGTATATGTTTTGTGTGTCACCAATTGGGTCTGGTATATAGTTAGTGTGTCACCAATTGGGTCTGGTATATGTTTAGTGTGTCACCAATTGGGTCTGGTATATGTTTAGTGTGTCACCAATAGGGTCTGGTATATGTTTTGTGTGTCACCAATTAGGTCTGGTATATGTTTTGTGTGTCACCAATAGGGTCTGGTATATGTTTTGTGTGTCACCAATTGGGTCTGGTATATAGTAAGTGTGTCACCAATTGTGTCTGGTATATGTTTAGTGTGTCACCAATTGGGTCTGGTATATGTTTAGTGTGTCACCAATTGGGTCTGGTATTTGGGACACACAAGTGGCACAGAGAAATAGAAAAAGACAAATAATTTGAAATATTTGTAAAAAAAAGAAAGGGGTTGAAAAGAAAGTAAGACTATTGTACATAGCCATTGTATGATTGAAGACTGGAGAAGTCGGATGTAATGAAAACATCTATATATATATTTCTCTACTGGGAGACGCTAAAAAAACAAGCTGTAAGCGCGCTCCCTAACTCCCCCACCCCTACATGGTCTGGTGATCTGTGGTTCACTCTAAATGTTTACAAGCAGAGCCGGGTTTAGTGACGACTATTAGGGGCAGATAATTTAGTTTGAAACGATTTTAAACGTAAGGGGAAGGGGGGGGGGGGGGTAACTAAGTGGAGTTTACTGTAACGGAGGGGGGTGAGGAGGGGGGTTATCGTCCTTAACGAGCTACTTATAGTGTTTTAAAGAAATATTTTTAGTTGCAGCGTTGGTACTGTCGAATTCACAAATTATTGTGACCTACTTAGGTCTTTTTGCTTTATATATATTTAATCTCCTGAGTTATGTATTTGACCTTGGGAGAATAGTCAGTTCACTGGTACGAATCGGTCAACTGAACTCTGTCACATCAGGTGATTGTATTTTTAATCCCTGGCAGATCCTCAACCAATGGTCTTGCGACCGTGAGGATCCTTGACAGATCCTCAACCAATAGTCGTAAGACTTTTGAGTTATTTCCCCTTAATTTGAGTTGTATTTAATCTCGGGATTTTCAAGTTCAAAGGCAGCCAGATTGACCTTTGGACCAGGAGAGTTGTGCCGGTGGTTATGTGTGCCACATTTTGCAGTATTGTAATTATGTGAAATGTTTTATCACCTTTGTATAAGGTATAGTGTGGCAAGTTGTAGTATTTCAACTATTTTGTTCTGGTGTATTATTGCGCCTTTTTGATTACTTCGGTAATAGTTTGGTCCTTTATTTGGATTTCTATTGTTGTAGAGGCAATAGGTCTCTTCTTGGTTTTTTGGTGGTAATTATAATGCCATTCAGTTGTGTGAAGTATTGATCCGTATTGGTGTATAATATACTAAGCCACAGCTGTGATATATTGTGATTTTCTCAAACTGTAAGTTTGAGTTTTTGAGTTTATTTATTGTACTCTTAGAGTCTGTACATTTTGAACTTACCTAGTGTCATAGCTTGTACATTTATTAAAAAGGTATTGATAGTTTAAGTCGTGTTGAGTCTCTTCGATTTGTCGTGTTTTACCCCTAGACAGCATTAACGAGCTCACGGCAAGTTGTTGGGATTCCATTAAAGTGACTTCTATCGGTACCATACCAAACGAACCTGGGGTGTCCGCTCCCTCCGCGGCTGTCGGAGAGCGGTCCATAACATTATGAATTACTGAAAAGTAGAAAAAACAACTAAATAGCGGCGTATGATATGCCGCGGGTCGGCTCGTAGTGTTTAATACATGTGTAGTATTAAAGGCTGGTTACCTAAGTAATCAACGGCTGGTTACCTAAGTAATCAACGGTTGGTTAATTAAGTTATCAACTTTTTGTGACAATCACCGTATCGGTTGTAATTTGGGTCAATACGGTAAAATTAATCTCATCGTGAACAGCGGTAAATGAAGTAAAGTTGTTCATATTCATACCAACACAGCTTTTTATGAGGTGTTCATCAAAACGTTACCAATCGTGTATTTTTAGACGTGTGCCATGTTTTCAAGAAGTTTAATTAAATGTGAAAAATGTCAGCACTTCATTCATTGGATCTTAGTTGTTGTCGCAGGGGTCTTCGGAGTCTAACCCTTACCCTAACCCTTGGGGTCTTGGGGGTCTACCGGTTACAAAGTGTGAAGGGTGCAATCCCCCGGTTAGATATAATCGTTGAATGTAGTAGCGAGACTTATGCCTAGTATTGTGGTAACTTTTCTACCGGCCAGACTGCTCATATGTGATGCGCTCCGGATGACACTGCCACCGGTGGATTCAGTAGTAACCCAATCCCCCTATGTAATACACACAATAAGCCGATCCCGGGTGCAAAGATAGCAACTGAGGATGTCGGCTTGCTAAATTACGCATTTCTGTGGGGCGCCGTACTCCTGTATTGAAACAATCTGCCTATGAGAGAAAACTTTGTGCCGGCACGTGCGCCGGACAACCTTTTGATTTTAAGGGACATACGCAAATGACGTCACACTTTTTTAACGACTACAAAATGCCAGACCCTCATCCCGAAATGACGTCATTTATTAATAGTAATTAATTATACATAATGTTCAATCAATTCATTTACTAATGAATAACATTTTCTAAATAATATAAAAATCTTACCTTCCTCACTTTGTGAATAAGATTCATCAAATACTATTCTAATAACCCTAACCCTAACCCTAATTAATATCAGCTGTGTAGAGTCTGACAAAAAATGCTGAAGTGGTGAATGTACGGTTAGGAAGTTAATAAACAATACATTTATCTATTCGATACTTGCGAGGCTAAGAAAGAGAGTTGGGATGGTGATCGCCTCGGAAAGAAACTTGTTAGCGACAACAAAGCTCATATGACGTCAGCATCGTCCGAATTTAGTACGGTACTTTTCCCAAGATAATTATAAAACTTACTCAAGGGAGATAATACAAAGTATAGGCCCTAAAAATTTACTATAACATTTCTTGTAATAGCATGACCAAGTAAACGTATGTATAACCGAAGTTACTGGTACACTATTCTTTTGACTTAGGATACAGATTGATGTTCTACCAACATCATAAGCACGCATTTTACTTTGAAAATGTACAATGCATTTCGGGCTCCTAACCAATGCCACTAAGAAGTAGCGTACATCATCAAAGTCCTTTACATTTCTAGCGGCTTCTGGAACTATGAACTTTGTTGTTTGTTTTTTTTTCATTTTTTTCAAAGAAATCCCGGCTACGCCGCGTGTTTGGTTGTAGAAGAGAAATAGGCTTTGACAATGGTTCAAAAAAGAAAAATACAAATAATAACTTTTTATAGTATTAATATCAATAAATTTGGTGAGAATTTTGAGCCATCTATTTGGACCCCACTCCCTGCCCAACCCCGCCACAGTACACATTGGAGGACCCGTGGAACAGATACAATCTCAATGTTTGAACGTGTTACGTGCCCATGTTTGGTTGTCAAAAGGGGAGCAGCGGGTCAGGAAAGTCACTACTATTTGAAGTTTTAAACTACTGTTTGTCTAGTGCAGGGGTCGGCAACCTTTTGAAGCGGAAGAGCCAAAAGTTATAATTTACAACATTACCCTGGTTTTAAAGAGACACAAACATTTTTTTTTGTTTCAAATATTTTATTTTTTATTAAGATTATTAGTATTTGTTCAAGGAGCTGGAGAGCCGCATCTTGACATCAAAAGAGCCGCATGCGGCTCGCGAGCCGCAGGTTGCCGACCCCTGGTCTAGTGCTCTTTAGTCATTTTCGGAAGGGCGTAGTATAGTGACTGTAATCATACGTCAGCAACAACATAATTTTTATAGAAACCGAGTATCAAGTAAAAAAAATGCACGAAAAGAAATTTAAAAAAAATAATTATTGTCTTCAGTGGACCCCGGCCTAATCCAAAACTTTTGGGGTTCGTTCGCTGCCCGTACATACAGTAACAGCTAACCGTAGTAGATACCCTTAACATGTTTACCTGCGTTAATAAACCCCACCTGTCCTAAAATATTAAAATTTCCAGAAAATAGAACCTGCTGAACTCTACTGATCGACTCGTCATTGAACCAATTTTATTGATCCTTTCAGTCTTACCTACAACTGTGCCATCAACAACTTTATCTACACCATCTACACCATCTACACTGCCTACAGCAAGCAAGAGTCCTACCCAGCCAGACAGCATGACAACAAGAACCAGTGTATCGTGGAAGAACTTTTACCTTCCCGCAGTTCAACATCACCCAGGTGTGTGTTTTTTTTTTTAAATAGACATTGTTGCTAAGGACTTCTTCTACCCACAATACACCGCTTCTTTTCTCAAATTTACTAAAGCGGGAGTGATACCCCCTAAAATGTCTCGTATATTCTTACTAGCGTGCCCGTCCCCGCGCGTTGCCGAGGGGATAAAAGAAAGTCCCAGGATAGCCCGGGGCAAATCGTACCATGCCGGTCAGTACGCGCCTGATTAGTGAACGACTATAACACTACTTCATATCTATATTCTATCACACTCTTTAAAACAAATGTAGGCCTCATCTGGATAACCAGGAACGTCAAATAGCACCTTGCCGAGGCGCCGCAAGTGCGAAATAGAAATATTTTTGACGCAAAACCTCCCCATAAAAATATAATCTAACAATATAATAATAATAATATAATCTAATAATATTATGAGGATCTCATTAATGCTTTACCAATCCTAGATCTATATTCTTAGACGCGTTACTTTGTTTACTAAAAACTGAGTTATTTAAATATAAACAGTGCCTGCGCTTGGATCATATTTATCGGGGCACGGGTTTACCTACACTACCGCCCAAAAAACCCGGGGCGCTAAATCGTACCTGGCCGGGGCGCCGGCGTAGGCGCCTCATTATGTTTAGTGAACCACTCTAAAATCCAATCTTTTGCATAGTCTTTCGGAATGTCTATAACTGACGTATGCGCAATAGCGCACATGGGAATGACCGGGGCGCCAAATCCCTGCGAATTTGAATTTTTTTTTTCGCAGGAACCTCCCCAGGAGTATTTTGAACAACTTCCTAAAGTTTCATGGCGATGAGATGAAAGGGATAGTAATGCATAAAAGGCAGACACACACACATACATTGCTTTTTATATATAGACTAGAGTACCTGTTCCCCGCGTTGTCGCGGGAATAAAACAAAGTCTGATGAAATATACAAGAAGTGTTTCGTCAATGCGTTACCAATCCTATATTCTTAAACGCGTGTCCTTGTTTTCTAAAACAGAATTATCTAAATGCCTGCGCTTAGATCATAAATATCGTGTCACGGGTTTACCTACACTACCGCATGAAAACGTTGAGTGTACGTTAATCGTTCACCGAAATAATGAGGTAGAACACACTTCGGTGACCGCCCATGTATCAAGGACGTAGTGGGGCGCTATCGGGAGCCCACCGATTACACTACCGCAGAGGCGCCGCGCACGACCCCTGGCTCCTTAAAACTAACATAGGCAACATAGTGCTCACATGATAACCCAATGCGCCACATAGCATCCTGAAACAATGATGCAGATTGTGTCATTCGCTAAAGTTACTCAAGTCAACAGAATGTTTTTCTAACACGTAGAAAAAAGTATTTGACGTGTTATAAACATCAGTGTGACTGATGCAATTTGTTATCGTTACTAATGGTGTATTATTAGAAAGTCGATCTCAATTTCAGATTGGATCGTCTAAAAATAGATACTAGTGGCATCATTCGCAATGTGACGAAACTGTTTTGATTTTTTTATGGACAAAAGAAAATAACCCAGTTAATAATCTAACCTTGGTTATTTTTTTCTGATTATTAAAAAAAAATTTATTACAGAGCCCTCAGCGGCCCATGTGAGCCTTTGTGGACCGAGACTGAAATTTTTGTTTGTTGCCAAATCGTACCCTACCAGGGCGCCGGCGGGCAAGCCTGATTCAATTTAGTGAACGACTTTAACGCCCCATTTTATCCATTGTCTATTACACTCTTTAGATCGAACGTAGTCACCATAGCACTCACTGGAAAGACCAGGGTGCCAAATCGCATCCTGCCGGGGGCCGCCTATGCGACATTAAATCTCCTCCCAGACACCTTTTCTGAAGTATTCATCAACTCCCAAATGTTATATGGCTCTCGGATAAAGGATGTCGAATCGCATCTAACTTTCTTTTTTTAACATATCGTTTACAGAGAAGAATTGCATCCTACCAGGGTGACGCCCTTGCGAAATTAAAAATTATTCTTTTTACACAAAACCAAACCTGGAGTTTTCTAATCAACTCCTCAGAGTTTGATGGCAATGGGATGAACGGTGTCAAACCGCAATCGCCTTTTATTTTTAAATACCGTATATAGAGAAAAATTGCATCCTCCCGGGGCGCCGTCCTCACGAAATAAAAGAAGATTGTTTTATAAAAACCTCACCTGGAGTGTTCTAATCAATAGCGATCGGATGAACGGCGTGAAACGAAGTGAAGCCGCAATCGACTTTTAATTCTATATACCGTATATAGAGATAACAAATCGCGACCTGCCGGGGTGCCACCCCTGAGAATTTGAATTTTTTTTTCAAGGACAACTCCCCAGGTGTATTCTCAACAACTCTCAAGTTTCATGGTTATCGGAGCAAATATATAGTAATTTATAAAAGACATATAGACAGATACACACACATACATTGCTTTATATATAAAATAGGCATACTGCCTAGCTTCGCTTAGGTTTTCAAAGAAAAACTGTTGATAATTTGAATTGGTGATTGGCTGTTATGTGAAGTGCTTATGGCCGGAGTTTAACAATCTGAGTATTTTCATGTCTTGGAAAACTTAGTGGAATATTCAAGTACTAATTACTCGCAAGGCTATTAGAACTGCAAAGACTTCCTAGTATAAAACAAATATTATATTAAATTAACTTTAGACATCATACAATGTATATATTTATAAATATTAATTTAAACTAATTCTATACTTTGTGATTTTCGTTTTCTCTTTAAAATAATATAAATTTGTTTTAAAAATTATTACGTTAAAAAAGTTACCTCCCCTGTACATAGGCCAAATGACGTAATTTTTGTTTACATTTTCACAAACATTTGTTTATATAGGGAATATAGCATTTGGAAAAATCTAACGACCCTTAGGGTTTTTTTCGAACGGGAAATAAAATTTTATTGCTACCCTCCAGGGTCGGTCTATGATCTCACAAAATATTAGGGGAATCGTTCGTCAATTTATTTTTATATATTCATATATATATATATATATATATATATATATATATATAAATATATATATATATATATATATATATATATATATATATATATATATATATATATATATAGATATAGATATAGATATATATATATATATATATATAGATATAAATATATATATATATATATATATATATATATATATATATATATATATATATATATATATATATATATATATATATTAATATATATATATATATATATATATATATATATATATATATATATATATATATATATATATATATATATATATATATATATATATATATATATATATATATATATATATATATATATATATATATATATATATATATATATATATATATATATATATATATATATGTATATATATATATATATATATACCATATAAGGAGAATTTCACTCGCGGTCAATTTTTCGCCCTCGTCGAGGGTTTTGAGTCTGACCAACAGTTCTTCCATACGTCCTAGTCATCTATAGAGAAGCATGCAAAAAAATAGACAATTGTACAGAGGTTAAGTACCCTTAAAATTTGTGAAATTGCCCTGTTTTTTCACATAAAATACAAAGTTTATATAGGGAAATACGAAGGTGTTGGGAGATTGCGAGACGCGAAAAGCGAAATGGCGAGGCGGGAAAATGCGAGAAGATAATGCGAGACATACCTGCGGAATTAAGGGTAAATAGCGAGACACTTTTTGAGAAAAAAAAAGTTTTTTCGTGCTTTCTTCATCTTCATTAATTTAAATTATTTTTTTTTTAAATAAACAAGCATTTAGCCATACCCTTTAACACGAGTGTTGTATATTGTTATTTTTTATCTAGATTTCATTATATATATATATAGATAGATACTAAGAAGATTAATAGATCTATATCTAGATCTATCTATTTAAAAATCCTAACATCGTTGCTGTGCTACTGTCATCGCCCGCTCTCGTTAGCGAGACGAAAATCCCGTCTTAGTCGGCATTAATTTTAAAAAAAAAGTGCAATTTATTTTTTCATTAAGTAATTTTAATTACAAACAAAATTTACAAACAAAATCTTCTGAAACAGTCCTAGCACTACTCAAACACACCTCGTGACACCATCTTTCACATCCAGTGGCGTAGCGAGGTCGGGTGTCACCCGGTGCGGCACTTAATGGTGTCACCCCCCAGAGGCGTAGCGACACTTCACGGGGACGAACTTTCAAATGTTCTATTTGCACCCCCCTATTTGCATGTTTCCCTTGGAAAAAGGGTGACCACCCTGGGGTCTGTTGACGCTTTAATGGTGAATACACCAAGTTTAGTATTTAAACTTATCAGTTCATTGTCAATCACGAATTGTGCCCTTTCGGCAACAGTTGCACAAACAGGCAAACAGTCCTTCCCTAAGGGTGCAGTAACTAAAACTGCTTCTTGTAAATTCTCTCGAATTCTTTCAACAATGCCGTCGGGGTTAACTGCAGGCGGAATGACGGTATGCTTCTCCCTATACAGATGAACAAGATCATCCTTAAGCAGTCAATTGCTCATTAGCCTTCGTCCTCTGTAAGTTTCTGTGACGTAGAACTGTCCAAGCCTGAAGAGGCTCAAGACCATAGCGTCAACAGGCGCTTCCTCCAAGTTATGAATTCTTTTAAGTACAGCATTAAACGATTCACTTTGGTTCGCTGAGATTTCGGAAAGGCCGTAATCTGCTAAGACCCAAGAACACAGTTTGTTCATTGATGGGTGAACATTTTTGCTGAAATATTCTGTAAAACGTAAGCTCCATCTGGAAATAAGAGATATGAAGTTATCCTTGTATTCTTCTTCACTTGTTGCCTGCAGAAGGGATTTTACAGTGTCAATATAATATGCCATTTCATCAGATGACTGTACCCCATGGGACCTAAGCCATCGCTTGCAGTCCTGCAGTACATGGTTCCAACACATAAAACGCTGCAGATTTGGAAAACTGCCCTGGATTGCATCAATTATAGACTTTTCCTGGTCTGTAACTATAATGACTTGCTTAGAGGTATTCAGCTCTGGGCAAACAGACTTGATGTGTTGCCAA
>NW_026731719.1:2500-125000 GCF_028476545.2 Physella acuta | reverse complement strand
ATTTAAAAGACTTTAAGTATTTAAAATGGAGTTACCATCCCCTGTTGTTTTATATAAGAATACTAGCCGTCCCGGCCAGGCCTTGCACTGGCATCTCTGAAAAACGTATCTGTAAAGGACCATAACTTGTGTGTTTAGTAATGAGCATAAACCCGGCATAGCCCACCCTAACCACAACCAACAAAAACACAGAAAAAACGCAAACATAACACTAACACAAAACAAACACAAACGAAAACACAAAAACAAACGCAAAGACAAACCCAACCACAAACACAAAATAACACAAACACTAACGCAAACAAAAAACGCAAACATAAGACTAACACAAAACAAACACAAACGAAAACACAAACCCATCCACAAACACAAAAAAGCACAAACACTATTGCAAAAAATAAGCAAACGAAAAAAATCCCAACGCAAACACAAACCCAACCACAACCAAACGAAACCAAAACACACAAAAAAACGCAAACAACACAAACACAAATACAAACACAAACGAAAACACAAAAACAAACACAAACACAACCACAAACACAACGAAAACACAAACGCAAAGAACAAAGCAAACGAAAACACCAACGCAAAGAAAAAATAGCAAACGAAAACAAACCCAAACCCAAATCCAAACGCAAACACAACCACAAACGCAAACCCAAACTCAAACACAAAGAAAACACAAACGCCAATATAATTTAAAGTGTCCACAGTCTAGCCCGGGGCACCAAATCGCCCCATGACGACGTGCGTCGTAACCGCCTGATTCAACTTAGTAAACGACTGACTGTAGTACACAACTTATTCATAGTCTTTTGAACTCACTTACGCGAACGTAGGTACCATAGCGTACACGGTAAGTCCCGGGGCGCCAAATATCACCCTGTCGGATGCCAGAGGATGCCCGGATTTGATTCACGTAAAGACTATAGTAACATTTCTTATCCATAGTCTATCGCACTGTTTAAAACGAAATTATGCAGCATAGCGCTCACATGATAGCCCAGGGCGCCAAATAGAACCGTGCAGGGGCGGCGGCGGACGCGCCTGTTTCAATTTAGAAAACAAAATTATTAAACCCCAGGCTTATTCGTAAATGGAAAGAAAAAAACATATAGGATTTGTAGGACCTGGCTTCTTAAATGTTATTGATTTAAAAAAAAAGAATTAGTAGGGTTCATTGTATAGAATAAATAAAAGGCAGTATTAGAAATACCAACGACATTGCAATTAATCAATCCTCGCTAATTATGTAAAAAAAATTTCCTAACACCAAAACAAAGTAATAAAAAGTATATTCTTTCTTCCCCGGATTTAATGGGTTTTTTAAAGGAAAGTAACTGTGTTTTCCAAATCAAAGGACGTTATGAGAACTAAAGGACAAAATGCAAATACATTTCAGACACAATTTTGGAAATTTTTAAAACGTTAATACACTTTTTTTTTTATTTTATGTAATGTTCATAATTGAAAATTAGTATTCTAAGTATATAAAATGAAAATTGTTTTGAAAGACTTTCATTAGACATTTTTTAACTCATAAATTTAGACCACGGGCACTATAATAATTTAACACTTAAATCCATTGAAGTATCCACGACAAACATTTTTAAAAACAATCATTTTACAAACAAACATTCTGAATTTAACTTTATACATTAGACTAGCCGTCCCGGCCAGGCCCTGCTCTGGCCTCTGTGAAAAACCTATCTGTAAAGGACCATGACATGGGTGTTTTGTAATCAGCATATATCCGGCATTGCCCACCCTAACCACAACCAACCAAAACCAAAACACACAAAAAAAGAACCGCGAACATAACACAAACAAACATAAACAAACACAAACAAACAAAACACAAACACAACACAAACACAACACAAACACAACACAAACACAAACACAACACAAACACAAACACAAACACAAACACAATCACAACACAACACAACACAAACAAAACACAATACAAACAAAACACAACACAACACAAACAAAACACAACACTACACAACAAACAAAAAAACACAACACAAACCGGGACGGCTAGTATTATATAAAATTGTATATCTTCTTGTAGTTTGGAGCAGATGTCTATAAAAGAGCTTTCTGAAACCTATCTGTAAAGAAACATGACATGTGTGTTTAGTAATCAGCATATACTCGGCATTGCCCACTCTTAACAAAACCAACCAAAACCAAAACACAAATAAAGAAAGGAAACACAACATCAACACAAACACTAATACAAACGATAACACAAACACAAACCCAACCACAAACACAAAACCAACCACAAACACAAATACAAAAAACCCAAATAAAAAAAACAACAGAAAAACGAAAAGAAAGAACGAAAACGAACAAAATCAAAATGCAAATCCAACCACTAACGCAAACCCAAACTAAACACAAAGAAAACACAAACGCGAACATAAACGCAAAGTGCTCACAGTCAAGCTCGGGGCGCCAAATCGCACCATGCCGGGGCGCCGGCTGAATCGCCTGTTTCAGCTTAATAAACGACTATAATACCCCAAATTGAACACGTGAATGCACGGGGCCCCAAATAGCACCCTGTCTGGGCGCCAGAGGACGCCCAGATTCAATTCACTTTAAGACTATAGTTAGCTTTCTTATCCATACTCTATCGCACTGTTTAAAGCGAAATTATGCACCATAGCGCTCACAGGATAGCACAGGGCGCCTAATTGAACCCTGGTGGGGCGCCGGCGGACGCGCCTGTTTCAATTTAAGGAACAATTATAATACTCCAAGCTTATCCGTGAACGGAAAGAAATAAACATATAGGACATGTAGGACCTGGCTTATTAACTGTTTTTGATTTTTTTAAAATAATTAGTAAACAGTAAGTTCAGTGTATAGAATAAATAAAAGGCAGTATTAAAAATACCTATAACATTTGCACTTGATCAATCCCCGCTAATTATGTAATTATTTTTTTCCCAACACCAAAACAAAGCAATAAAACGTAAATTCATTTCCACTAATGCAATGTTTTATAAAGGGAAGTAATTGTGTTTTCCTAATTTATCAAAGGGAAGTAAGTGCTAAAGGACTAAATATAAATAATTTTCAGACATAATTAAAATTTTTGTAAAAGATGATTATTTTATAAAAATTGTGTTTAATGAACATGTCGACAATTATTACTATCAGTTTGAAAAATGAAAATTATTTCCCAACACTTTCAGTATTAATTTTTTAACTCATAAATTTAGACCATGAGCGCTTTAATAATCTAACACTTGAATCCATCCAGGTCTCGTTTCTTATATTCCTTTGTAATCCACGACAAACATTTTACAAACATACAGAATTGAGCTTTATATATTAGATTCGAGAAAGTTTTTATGGGAGATCACTCCCGGTTTTTTAAAAATTGCATTTGAAACAAAATAAATCAAGCACATCAACTTTGTTAAACTAACATGACGTTTTCAATTCTACAGATGTTTCAAACAGGCTTACTGGTGGACAGATTGCAGGGATTGTAATAGGAATTATGGGATTCTGTGTTATCATTGTAGCTGTCGCTGTTGTCGTTAGAAAAAAAACCCTTCCCACAAGATGTCTACGAAATTTGATTGGACAAGGCTCAGGATATGAAAACGCTCTCTACAAATGTGGGGAGGAGCGGAAAGACAATATCCAGCTGGGTCTGTCTACTGAGTCTTGAGTCGCTGTGCTATGTAAAATCACTCAAAGACTTGACTTAAGTTTTAATTATTGTGTGTGATACCTGACTTTTAGTGAATGTTGATTCATGAAACAAACAAAAAAAAAACATTCGCAGAGACAGATGATTGAAAATTATATTTGTATTATTTATAATAGAATTTTAAGATTTTCAAGCACACTTGTGCATTAGATGGATTCTATTTTCTATTTGATTTCTAAACCAAAACGTTATCGCTCATTTTTACATTCTCGTATATACGAAGTATAGAGAAAGTCTTGTAATCGCGCAAAAAAAAAAATCGAGATTTTTTGCAAATCTCGACGTTTTACACCTCACTAATACGGAAAACATAGTTTTGTAAGCTTGTCCGTATGTCTGTGTGTGTGTGTCTGTCTGTGTGTTTATAAACACGATAACTTTAGTACCGTTACAGCTAGGTTGATAAGATTTCATATATAAGTATTTTATCAAAATCGTAGATCTGTGTCAACATTTGAGCGATTTCCGATAACCGGAAGTGATAATTTTTCAAAAGCCTATAACTTGAGCACTATTTCAGATAGATAAATGAAATTTAACATGTAAGTAACAGATCTTTTTCTTCTTCGTTCTTAATTTTTAGTGTTTGAAGGGATCGAGCCTTATCTGCCAGAGGGTTTGAACTTGAGACTTTTTCAAATTTATCAACCATGAGATTTTGCCGACTCGACCACGCCTCCATCACAATTAAGGATACGTGTCAACTGGTTATGCGCCATTGAGGCCATTGACTCCGATTTCAGCCTGCTTTTCTTTTTGGATTTACTTCCATAGCCTTTGTCCAACCAAGAACAAACTACAAGGCAGCAGTTGTTAGATTTTGGAGTTGTCTCTCCTAGAAGAGTGGTTGTCCCCAGCTAACGAGCCTCGAGACTCTCGGGTTAGCATTCAAGAGGTTTACCGTCTCGACCACGCCGACCCCGTAAAAGATCTAATTCTCTACCTTCTGTCTCTACTTCTTTCGAGTAATTTCCGTTGACCGGAAGAAGTAATTAACGCCATTTCCGATTTCTAAAAAAAAAATGGATTAAAAATCATAACTATATCCCAAGCTCCCATCCCCGGTTGTTTCATATAAGAATATTCAAGAAAGTTTAGGGGAGATCACTCCCGGTTTATTAAATTTCATTCTGTTTCTTTATCATTTTATTGTATCATGTTCTTTAAAAATAGGTTGACTATCATTACATAAAAGCTTTCAAACTGTTTGTAAGCAAAGATATATATTAAAAGTATATCGTTTTCGACAATTATGCATGGTTACAGTTTATGCATACATAACTCTTCTTAAACAAGAATCTGAACATTATTGCATTGATAAAGTAAAAGAGACTAATAGTGAAATAAAGACCTGATATTTGATTTTTCTATTTGATATTTATAGGAGGCAACCGGCGTGCAGGATGATTTATTATATATTCGATTATATATATATATATATATATATATATATATATATATATATATATATATATATATATATATATATATATATATATATATATATATATATATATATATATATGGCGATTGTTGGATTCCTTGATGAAAATTACGGTTTTTCATAAGACTCTCAGCCCAATGAGCTGATTCATCTGTCTGCCTCCATGTCATCATCATGTTTGAACATCTTAGTTGACACGTTCTACTGAACATTGGCTTTGCCTATGCCTGGTTTTCTGTGAACAAGTTTAAGTTCAGGCCACACGTTTTTTAGTTTAGATTTAACTTTATTCACAAATTCTTTTCCATTAGGATTTGGATTAATTATTTTGGCAGCCATCTGGTATGTCTGTCTCTTGATCTGACGGTCCTTTTGGTCCATGTCGCATTGCACATAGAATGCTATACAAACAAGAGCCAAACAATACGTTACCCACAATGAATCCGCACCCAAAATAATGAAAATGCAATCACAATTTAGTCTAGATAGAACATTGGCCAGTACGTCCCGGTAAGTGCGCGCATTGGCCGGCCAATGTACGAAATACGCTCTTACTGCTACGTTCTTCGGGCTTTGGCCAAGAGAGCCGGCCAAAGCGCACATTGGCCGGCCAATCCGGGTTTGGACCGCATTTCGGGCTTTGACCGTAACATATATATATATATATATATATATATATATATATATATATATATATATATATATATATATATATATATATATATATATATATATATATATATATATGTGTGTATATTTATTATATATGTATTAGGACTTCACCAACGCGTTATCAATTATAATTATATGTTCTTAGACGCGTGACCTTCTTTTCTAAAAATAAGTTATTTAAATGTAAACAATGCTTGCGCTTGGATCATAAATATCAGGACACGGGTTTACCTCCACTACCGCATGAAAACCTTGAGTGTACATTAATCACTCACCGAAATAATATGGTAGAACACACTTCGGTGACCGCTTCTGTGTCAGAGACGTAGAGGGGCGCTCTCACGGCCCCCACCCCCCGATTACACTACCGCATAGGCGCGGCGTACGACCCCTGGCTCCTTAAGGGAACAAGATACTCATGTTTTCGATAAAATTTTAATTTTGCTCCCCAAAATTTTTATTTCTTAATTCGATACTAATACCTTTTATCTATCTAACCCGAACATTTCGGACTTCTACAGCTTACGGTTATCCGTTTATTGCGATGTGAAACATGGTACCCCCCGGCAAGTTTTCACACTTCTTCGCGGACAGCGGCTATCTTCGAGCGGGTATTACATGTATTTATGGCCCGCGAGGCACCATAAACTTTACAGCAATCTAAGGGCCAAGCACTCGTGTACCCGCTGGTGTAGTGACCTTTTCTTTTGTTCTAAAAATAAGTGAGATAGAAGTTGTTTTCTACAAAGTAAAATTTTATATGAAACTCCATATAAGGGCATGCGCGTAAAAATTATGAAGGGGAAGAGATTCATTGATACGCTTGACCAATCATATTATAGTACAGTAAATCAAAATAATTCACGATAGGCTGCAACTAACCACGTGTGCTAGGCAGCCATCTTGTTTGTAGATAAACAAAACAATCCCCTGTCTTGTTTGTTTACCTCATTTGCGTATACTCTTCTATTAGTTGTTTTAAAGTTATAGAACAACATTAAGTTTAGTAATTGAAACGTGGCCTAGAAATGCACTGTTGATTATCACTGGAACATTATTAAACACTGTTTCGTACGCTTTATACTAAGCTGAAACAATGCGTCATGGACATGACTATCAGTTTGAAGAATGTACTGTCCATCCCCTTTACTCCCTTCATTACGTTCTCGCCATTCAACCAACGGCCGGTTTATAATCTAGTTACGGCATGCTGTGATAGGCTTGAACGCGTTCATCAGGCTTTACACCGGACTGTATACGACACATGTGTTAATGTTTATGCCCATTTCTCCGTATAGGTTGTGGTAGCAACGAATGTAAATACTATATAGGATAGCTAAGAAGCATTCACTTAGGCCCTGTACTTGACCCTATCTACACAGATGTGTTATTCGCGGTTGAATGAACATTGGTAATCTATGGCTCATCGGTTCTTCACCTACTATCCAGCGGTGGGGTGGGGTGGAGGGGCCGTGTCTAGCCTCAAGCGTTGTACCAAGTGTTGTGTGGTAGGCTATTATCATAAGGCAATAAACTTGTGTAAGCTACAATTTGAGTAGAGAAAGACATTATTTTGAAGTGAGAAGACCAGCTAACAAACAAAACTTAAGCTGGTTTGGTGATAGCTGTTCTGAGAATACCGCTCGATTGATAGGATGTGTAATACTTAATAGTCATACATTTATTACCTGTTGTATACATATTTTCTGCTTACATAGAAAAAATCTGTCTAAAACTTACAACATAAATCAAAGCGTATGTTATTAGACAAATGGTTCTTCCACATATAATAAGACGTTTTTTTCTGTTTTCTATAAGAGAAAACGGACCGTGTCTTTTCCAGCTCTTCTTTTCACGTTTTCTCAACTTTGCATTTTTACTCAAAATTCAACATTCAAATCGCTAAGGCTTTGGAACCCTTTGTCATACAAGAATAAAACATTCCACGTGCATTCAGCATGATACCATCTACAAAACTACATTTGTACATTAAGTTTACTACAATACTTTAGGAAATATTGATATTTATGTAATACCACCCCCTAATTTTTGCACATACATTTACGTAAAAATTTGTATTAAAAATTGAGTACAAGCTATCGCAATGAGTAAACGTAGAAATGTATAGTTTGGTTTGAGAAATCTAAATCTTTCATCCGCTTTTTAAAATCTCTTATGGGAACAAAGCCTTAGCGATTTGAAAAGGTGTTAGTTTTCACACCTTTTCGCGGTTTCCATGGCAACCAGTACTGCTATTGACGGCTATATATTATTTTTGTCTATAGTTTAATAACTATAATTATATGAACTTATTAAACAACCAGAAATGTGTTAAATGAAAAAAAAAATTATCTGTGGTGCCTATCCTTAAAACTAACAGGCGCCATTTAAAAAAATTATTTGACGTGTTTTAAATATCAGTGTGACTGATGCAATATGTTATTTTTTCATCTGTCGCAAGGTGACGAAACTGTACAGAACGATTTCCTCGCGTTACAAAGTTATTTTTAGAAACCTGTTGTAGTTTTACCGCTGAATATAGTAGTACCCCTTACTCGCTATGCAGGAAGCTCGATTAACGGATGTCAAGTGCCAACATAGTCGCTCTAAAACTCTGGGCGCCAAACCGTGTATTGACGAAAGTTATACCCTATATGGCGCCGCCCATACGAAACTTTAGTTTTCTTTTTCGCAGAAATATTCTCGGGAGTATTCTCATCTACTCCCTAAAGTTTCATGGCACTCGGATGAACCGCATCCGAGTTTTATTTTTTTATATACCGTGTATAGAGAAAAAAAAATCGCTCCCCCAGGGGGGCGCCGCCCATGCAATATTAAACAATATTTTTTTGCTGAACCCTACCATTGAGTGATCTAATCATCTCCCCAAAGTTTCATAGTACACGGATGAACGGTGTGAAACCGAAATTTTATAAACCGTATTTATAGAAAAATCGGACCTTCCGGTGGCGCCGCCCTTGCGAAATTAAAAATTTTTTTTTCAGAACCCTTCCCTAGAGTGGTATAATGAACTCCCCAAAGTCTCATGGCTATCGGATGAACGATAAAACCAAAATCGACTTTTATTTTTATATACCGTATATAGAGAAAAACAAATCGCGCCCTACCGGGGCGCCACCCCTGCAAATTTGATTTTTTTTTCGCAGAAACCTCCCCAGGAATATTCTCAACAACTTCCTAAAGTTTCATGACGATCGTGTGAACGGTGTCACGGCAATTCACTTTTATTATTTTTATAAACCGCATATCGAGAAATATCGCACCCTCCCGTGGCGCCGCCCTTGCGAAATTAAAAATGATTTTTGTACAGAACCCTTTCCTAGAGTGCTTTTATCAACTCCCTAAAGTTTCATGCCTATCGGATGAACAGTGTGTAATCAGAATAGACTTTTATTTTTATATACCGTATATATAGAAAAACAAATCGCGCCCTGCCGGGGCGCCACCCCTGCGAATTTGATTTTTTTTTCGCAGAAACCTCCCCAGGAATATTCTCAACAACTTCCCAAAGTATCACGGCGATGTGATAAGAGGTGTGGTAATGCATAAAAGACACACAGACACACACACATACACACAGACATACATTGCTTTATATATATATATATATATATATATATATATATATATATATATATATATATATATATATATATATTAGGTAGGTAGGTAGGTAATAACCCCCGGACTGAGGTTTATATAAAGAAATAAACCGGGAGTGATCTCCCCTAAACTTTCTTGAATAATCTTATATAACATGGAATATAGACATGATTTTTAATTACTTAAACTTTTAAAAATAGAATAAAATCTCATAGAAAAAAGTATTTCGCACCAAGCGAATGCCAAAACAAAATGTGCATAATAGTGCGCAATATTATTAGAACTTTATAAATTTACATGCGTTTTTTGAGAAATCGGAAATAGCGTAAATTACTACTTCCGTTCAACAGAAATTACTCAAAATTTAAGAGAAGGTAGAGAATTAGATCTTTTACTTACATATAAAATTTCATTTATCTATCAGAAATAGTGCTCAAGTTATAAAGTTATAGGCTTTTGAAAAATTCAAAGTAGAAAAAGTACCACTTCCGGTTATCGGAAATCGCTCAAAAGTTTATAACGATCTACGATTTTAATAAAATACTTATATATAAAATTTCATCAACCTAGCTGTAACAGTACTCAAGTTATCTTGCTTACACACAGACAGACAGACAGACAGACACACACACACACAAAGACACACAGACATACGGACAAGCAAAATTATGTTTTTCCGTATCAGTGAGGTGTAAAACGCCGAGATTTGTAAAAATCTCGATTTTTTTTTTTTTGCACGATTACAAGACTTTCTCTATATGTCGTATATACGAGAAAGTAAAAATAACGATGATGTAAACCAAGAAATAAAAAGAAATTACATTAAATTTATTTAATTTTTTTACGACAAAGAAAATAGTTCCTAGACTAAAAAAAGGTATTCGGAATCAAGGAGTGACCTTAATGTATTTGATCAAAGATCGGGCACCGACAACACCTTAGATATAGGCCATCCTCATGTGGGAGACGTGCGGATCAAAGCAACACATTCTTAACAATTCAAATGATGTGAGGGATTCACCGGCGGAAGCTTGGTTCATATCCACCTTGGCATACAAAAGCATGGAATAAATATAAAATCAAATTTATTTCTCGACAAATCGTATATTTTCTGGAATGGAGTTCGTTCAATCTAATAAAGGAAATTTAAAGGTGATTTTTGAAGGCTATGTTTATGTCAAACAAAAAGATATGGCGAACGGCGTTGTGTCATTTGAGTGAACCAAAAGACGCAACAAGGCAGAATGCAAAGCAAAAATAAAGATTCACGGTGAACAGCTTGTTGGACGATGTAATGAACATTCGCATGGACCAGATCCATCTCAACTGGAAGTGTGTAAAGTAGTGCAGCAGATGAAACAATTGGCAGAAAACCGGAAGCAACACCCCAGCAGATCATCACTCAGTCCATTACTACGATTACTGAAGATGCCAAGGCCAAGCTGTCCTCGATTCCACACATACGGCGTAACATCAGGCGTCAACGACAAATGCTAAAACACCCACTGTCTGATCCAAGGAATGTTGATGATATAATCATTCCTGAATAATATACAATGCCACAAGATGGACAACAATTTCTTCTGTTCGATTCCCGTGCCAAATCAAAAGGTAGGATGTTTTTGTTTGGAAACAAGGACACCCTTAGGTTATTGGAGGTTAATTGGCTCTGGTTTATGGATGGTACATTCAAAACAGCTCCTGCGTTGTTTTCACAACTGTACACAGTCCATGCATTGATCAATTGACGGACTGTTCCATGTGTTTATGCCTTACTTCAAAACAAAACACAGGAAACATACACAACACTCTTACAGCAGCTAACGGTCTTAAACAAAAACCTGCAACCAATTTCTATTATGATTGACTTTGAAATGGCTGTGATAAAAAGTGTTGAAAGGGTATTTCCAGAGTGTGAGGTCAAATGATGTTTCTTCCATATTAGCCAAAATATATACAGAAAAATTCAGGACTCTGGCCTTCAACAACTCTACCAAACTGATAGTGAATTAGCTCTCAAGCTCAGAATGCTACGTGCGTTGGCCTTTGTTACCATCGAATACATGAGTTATGCCTTCGAAAAATTATTGGAAATTTTCCCCCAAGAAGCAATGCCGATTGCAGACTACTTTGAGGACTACTATATTGGCAGACCACAACGTCGAGGTCGGAGACAGCCATTGTTTCCACTTGATATGTGGAACATGCACACACGTGCTGAAGACCATATGTCAAAAACAAGCAACTCAGTTGAAGGCTGGCACAGAAGTTTTTAGTCGAATATGAGATGTTGCCACCCAAATATTTGGAAATTTATTGACTTTACTATAAAGGAACAATCTTTCCTAGAGGTTTATTGTACACAGATTAATTCAGGTCACTATTTACAAAAACAGAAAAAAATATATTGATAGCAGCTCTCGAATTTTAACTGTTGTTAAAAGTTTAATGAGTCCAGCATTATTGAGTATTTGCGAGGCATCGCTCACAATCTCAATCTGTTTTTTTTAAGTTATAATAAAAATTAAAAAAAATTTCAATTGTTTGTTTTGTATTTATATATTAATTTTGTTTCTGATCATCTTTGGTTTTTCCTTATATAAACCTCAATTGGGGGGTTTTTGTCCAGGGGGTTTATATCGCGGGGGGTATTTGTCCAGGGGGTTTATGTCGCGGGGAGGGGGTTTTGTCCAGGGTTTTTTTGACCGGGAGCCGTGTGGGTGGGGGTGGGTAGGTAGGTAGGTAGGTAGGTAGGTAGGTAGGTATGTAGGTAGTTAGGTAGGTAGCTAGGTAGGTAGGTAGGTAGGTAGGTAGGTAGGTAGGTAGGTAGGTAGGTAGGTAGGTAGGTAGGTAGGTAGGTAGGTAGGTAGGTGGGTAGGTAGGTGGGTAGGAGTGTAGGTGGGTGGGTAGTACCATTTTTGTAAAAAAAATACAAATATCTGAACGTACAAACTCATTCATAACTCCTGAGGTTGTAAAAATACCCGCGAGGGTCACTATAGAATAGGCGTTATCTTCGGGAAAACTTCGGAAGGCCTTTAGAACTGTCCGGTCCGAATTCCCTATGTAAACATTGTTAATTTGGTGAAAAATGATGATTATTTTCAAAACAATATTTGGGAACTTTGGCTCGTTGTTTTTATAAACCTGGGTAAATGAATTGGCCCTATGGATAAAATATCGGTCAGCCTCTGCTCGCACGGCGAAGGCTGAAAAGTGACCACGAATGACATTCTCATTACATAAGCTATATATATATATATATATATATATAAATTGCGGAACGACCCCCCTCGTATTTTGTGAGGTCGTATACCGACCCTGGAGGGTGACAAAAAACGTTATTCCCGTCGGAAAAAAAATAATTTTCGTTACATTGGTCCGGAAGGCGTATTTTCTTATATAAGCATTGCAACTGTTTGTTAAAACAACTAAGCAAAGACTACGTCATTCGGTCAATTTACAAGGGAGGTAGCTTTTTAAAGTAATTATATTTTAAACAATTTTATATTTTAAACATAAACAGAAAATGACAAAGTATAGCATTTGTTTCAGTAAAAAATAAAATTGTTAATTAAAGTATGTATGATAGTTAAATGTAAAAATTAATTTTAAAAGTCAATGTAATATAAATTATAAGGTATACTGTTCAGGGAACTTCAGTAGTTCTAATTACCTTTTGAGCCATACATTGCGAACATCCGATCATTATCTCTGAAAACGACCTCTAAACAAATAAACCGGGAGTGATCTCCCCTAAACTTTCTCGAATATTCTTATATAAAATAACAGGGGATGGAAACTCGGGCTATAGACATGATTTTTAATCCATTTTAAATACTTAAAGTTTTAAAAATAGAATAAAATCTCGTAGACAAATTAATTGCACACCAAGTGAGCGCAAATAAAAAAAGCGCATAATAGTGCGCAATATTATTAGTACTTTTAAAATTTACATTAGTTTTTTGAGAAATCGGAAGTAGCGTAAATTACTACTTCCAGTCAACGGAAATTACTCAAAATTTAACAGAAGGTAGAGAATTAGATCTTTTACTTACATGTGAAATTTCATTTATCTATCTGAAATAGTACTCAAGTTATAGGCTTTTAAAAAATTCAAAGTAGGAAAAGTACCACTTCCGGTTATCGGAAATCGCTCAAAAGTTGATACGGATCTACGATTTTGATAAAATACTTATATATGAAATTTCATCAACCTAGCTGTAACGGTACTCAAGTTATCGTGTTTACACACGGACAGACACACACACAGACACACACACACAGACATACGGACAAGATTGCAAAATTATGTTTTTCCGTATCAGTGAGGTGTAAAACGTCGAGATTTGTAAAAATCTCGATTTTTTTTTTTGCACGATTACAATACTTTCTCTATACTACGTATATACGAGAAAGTAAAAAGAACAACAATTTCTCTAAAATTAACATTGCTGTTAAAACGTGAGCACCCCACATATCAGCCGAATACTAATTAATTATTAAGCAATCAAATTCTCAAATGTTTTTGAAAACCTAAGCGAAGCTAGGCAGTATGCCTATTTTACTATAATTTATCAATAAAAACGGTGTTGGCCAGTCCATGCGTTTTATCCAGTGATTGGATGGTACTAGTTGTTCCTTTACAGCATCCGCTGCCATATTAACTGACGCTTAGGACATTACCTTTGATAAGTCTGCAAAAATGGGTTTTGGATGAGATAATTTTACATGGCCGCAGTCTTACTTGGTTACAGAGATGCGTGTATTATTGTCGCTTCTGTGGTACAGTCTCATTCATAATTGAAAAAATGCTGCCTATCTATCCCTCAGTGTCGAAACTAGACCCCTCCCCTTTCCTAATTTTTCTTACTTATTAAAGTGTTTGTGGACATGATATTTTTTGTTTTTCCATCTGTTACACGAATAATTCAGAGGTTTTCAAAAAACGTGAGATGGCCCCCATACAGTTTTTAAAGTGAGAAGCACAGACTCTCCAAATCTAGCCCATCATGTCAAACTGGCACAGTTTTTTATAACATTTTCATCAAAACGTTACCAGTCGTGTATTTTTAGATGTGTGCCTTGTTTAATTTAATGAAAACAATGTCGGCACATGGATCTTAGTTATTGGGGTTTGGGTTTATCCAGACTACCTACGAGACACCCCAGGGCAAGCTGTAAACTTTGTTTTACGCCAATAAACCCTAGGCGACGGCCCAGTTGTCAGGGGAATAGCGGGAGCCATCGATTACATTAATGTGACGGGTGCAATCCCCTGGTTAGATTTAAACATTGAATGTAGTAGCGAGAGTTATGCCTAGTGCTGTGTTAACTTTAAACGATTGTAGGGGCCAAACTGCTCATAGGTGCTCCGGATGACACTGCCGCCAGTGGATTCAAGTAGTAACCCTATCTTCCTGTGCAATAAGCGAATCGCAGGTGCAAAGATAGCTACAGGTGATCTCGGGGCGCTAAATCAAACACTGCACTCCAATATTTAAACAATATATCCATAAGGCCGATTTATTTTCCCAGGTTTATAAGCGAGACGTACAGAGCCAAACTTCCAAAACATTGTTTTGAAAATAGTCATCGTTCTAAAGGCCTTACGGAGTTTTCCGGAACATATCATAGTTTTTTTGCCAACCCCCAGGTTCGGTCTAAGACCTCAGGAGTTATGAAGAGGTTCCTACGTGGGAATTTCTTTTCGATATATAGTCTAGGTCAGTTTTGACCCCCTCTCTGTGGACTTGTTGGCCAACCTACACCGGCCCCCGTGTTCTTTCGCCCTAAGGCAGGAGCCAAATTTGAAGCGCCTAAAGCTTTATATATGTTACGGTCAAAGCCCAAAGTCGGCCACAGCACGCATTGGCCTGCCAGTGCGCGCATTGGCCACTATCGCCTCCTATTGACCGGTCAAAGTCCGAAACTGTACTTAAGCTCGGCCTTTGGCAGGCCTATCCGCGGACTGGCCATGGGGTACACTACCCTAACGATGGTACTTTTAATAGCTACACTACTCAAACTATGGTAATTGTAATAGCTACACTACTCAAATGATGGTACTTTCAATAGCTACACTACTCAAATGATGGTACTTTTAATAGCTACACTACCCAAACGATGGTACTTTTAATAGCTACACTACTCAAACTATGGTAATTGTAATAGCTACACTACCCAAACGATGGTACTTTTAATAGTTACACTACTCAAACGATGGTACTTTTAATAGTTACACTACTCAAACGATGATACATTTTATGCACATATTGACAAACTAATTAAACACTGGTACTTTCATCAGCATAAATTGAAACACTGATCAAACTGTTATTTTGTACTAAAACAACATTACCGAGCTAAAGGCTATAACACAATATCACAAAATTATACCTTTTCACTTTGGTGATAACATACTTAAACCTGATATACATGTATTACAAACAATATAGCCATCGACCATTAACGATTAATGCAATACACTGTTTGACCTCTCTCGGGCACACAAAATACACTTCTATCGATGTTAGTAAATTTAGCGTTAGTACAATAGCATTACCTTAGGCGTGCACAGTTCATCGAGGTGATGACAGTTTAATGGCTATGTGAAGCTGTAGAAATGTGTGTGGATAAAACCTTCCACTGTTTCAAGATTGGTATCGATTATTTCGAGCATATTTCTTTTTGCTTTCTTCCTAGACCCACTAGTTCTCGGGTCACAGTTCCCCTCCTTTGAATTTTCCTTCCATTTAGAGTTATACACCTAACACAGTGGTTCTTTCTGTTACTCTAAGGACTTAGGTGTAAACGAAGGTTCGTGCCCTTAAGATCAAATAAGGTGATAACGCCCTTTAGGTCAAGTAAGGTAAAGTCTCCCACTAGGTCATGTAATATGATGTCTCCCATTAGATCATGTAATATGATGTCTCCCATTAGGTCATGTAATATGATGTCTCCCATTAGATCATGTAATATGATGTCTCCCATTAGATCATGTAATATAATGTCTCCCATTAGGTCATGTAATATGATGTCTCCCATTAGGTCATGTAATATGATGTCTCCCATTAGGTCATGTAATATTATGTCTCCCATTAAATCATGTAATATTATGTCTCCCATTAGATCATGTAATATGATGTCTCCCATTAGGTCATGTAATAGAATGTCTCCCATTAGATCATGTAATATGATGTCTCCCATTAGGTCATGTAATATGATATCTCTGACTAGGTCATGTAATATGATGTCTCTCACTAGGTCATGTAATATGATGTCTCCCATTAGGTCATGTAATATTATGTCTCCCATTAGGTCATGTAATATGATGTCTCCCATTAGATCATGTAATATGATGTCTCTCACTAGGTCATGTAATATGATGTCTCCCATTAGGTCACGTAATATGATATCTCTCACTAGATCATGTAATATGATGTCTCTCACTAGGTCATGTAATATGATGTCTCCCATTAGATCATGTAATATGATGTCTCCCATTAGGTCATGTAATATGATGTCTCCCATTAGATCATGTAATATGATGTCTCCCATTAGGTCATATAATATGATATCTCCCATTAGGTCACGTAATATGATATCTCTCACTAGATCATGTAATATGATGTCTCTCACTAGGTCATGTAATATGATGTCTCTCACTAGGTCATGTAATATGATGTCTCCCATTAGGTCATGTAATATTATGTCTCCCATTAGGTCATGTAATATGATGTCTCCCATTAGATCATGTAATATGATGTCTCTCAATAGGTCATGTAATATGATGTCTCCCATTAGATCATGTAATATGATGTCTCTCACTAGGTCATGTAATATGATGTCTCCCATTAGATCATGTAATATTATGTCTCCCATTAGATCATGTAATATGATGTCTCCCATTAGGTCATATAATATGATATCTCCCATTAGGTCATGTAATATTATGTCTCCCATTAGGTCATGTAATATGATGTCTCCCATTAGGTCATGTAATATTATGTCTCCCATTAGGTCATGTAATATGATGTCTCCCATTAGGTCATGTAATATGATGTCTCCCATTAGGTCATGTAATATGATGTCTCTCACTAGATCATGTAATATGATGTCTCCCATTAGGTCATGTAATATGAGGTCTCCCATTAGATCATGTAATATGATGTCTCTCACTAGGTCATGTAATATGATGTCTCCCATTAGGTCATGTAGTATGATGTCTCGCATTAGGTCGTGTAATATGATGTCTCCCATTAGGTCATGTAATATTATGTCTCCCATTAGGTCATGTAATATGATGTGTCCCATTAGATCATGTAATATGATGTCTCTCACTAGGTCGTGTAATATGGTGTCTCCCATTAGGTCATGTAGTATGATGTCTCCCATTAGGTCATGTAATATGATGTCTCCCATTAGGTCATGTAATATAATGTCTCCCATTAGGTCATGTAATATGATGTCTCCCATTAGGTCATGTAATATGATGTCTCCCATTAGGTCATATAATATAATGTCTCCCATTAGATCATGTAATATGATGTCTCCCATTAGGTCATGTAATTGATGTCTCCCATTAGGTCATGTAATATGATGTCTCTCACTAGGTCATGTAATATGATGTCTCCCATTAGGTCATATAATATAATGTCTCCCATTAGATCATGTAATATGATGTCTCCCATTAGGTCATGTAATATGATGTCTCCCATTAGGTCATGTAATATGATGTCTCCCATTAGGTCATATAATATAATGTCTCCCATTAGGTCATGTAATATGGTGTCTCCCATTAGGTCATGTAATATGATGTCTCCCATTAGGTCATGTAATATGATGTCTCCCATTAGGTCATGTAATATGATGTCTCCCATGAGATCATGTAATATGATGTCTCTCACTAGGTCATGTAATATGATGTCTCTCACTAGGTCATGTAATATGATATCTCTCACTAGATCATGTAATATGATGTCTCCCATTAGGTCATGTAATATGATGTCTCCCATTAGGTCATGTAATATTATGTCTCCCATTAGGTCATGTAATATGATGTCTCCCATTAGATCATGTAATATTATGTCTCCCATTAGGTCATGTAATATGATGTCTCCCATTAGATCATGTAATATTATGTCTCCCATTAGGTCATGTAATATGATGTCTCTCACTAGGTCATGTAATATGCTGTCTCCCATTAGGTCATGTAATATGATGTCTCCCATTAGGTCATGTAATATGATGTCTCCCATTAGGTCATGTAATATGATGTCTCCCATTAGGTCATATAATATAATGTCTCCCATTAGATCATGTAATATGATGTCTCCCATTAGGTCATGTAATTGATGTCTCCCATTAGGTCATGTAATATGATGTCTCTCACTAGGTCATGTAATATGATGTCTCCCATTAGGTCATATAATATAATGTCTCCCATTAGATCATGTAATATGATGTCTCCCATTAGGTCATGTAATATGATGTCTCCCATTAGGTCATGTAATATGATGTCTCCCATTAGGTCATATAATATAATGTCTCCCATTAGGTCATGTAATATGGTGTCTCCCATTAGGTCATGTAATATGATGTCTCCCATTAGGTCATGTAATATGATGTCTCCCATTAGGTCATGTAATATGATGTCTCCCATGAGATCATGTAATATGATGTCTCTCACTAGGTCATGTAATATGATGTCTCTCACTAGGTCATGTAATATGATATCTCTCACTAGATCATGTAATATGATGTCTCCCATTAGGTCATGTAATATGATGTCTCCCATTAGGTCATGTAATATTATGTCTCCCATTAGGTCATGTAATATGATGTCTCCCATTAGATCATGTAATATTATGTCTCCCATTAGGTCATGTAATATGATGTCTCCCATTAGATCATGTAATATTATGTCTCCCATTAGGTCATGTAATATGATGTCTCTCACTAGGTCATGTAATATGCTGTCTCCCATTAGGTCATGTAATATGATGTCTCCCATTAGATCATGTAATATGATGTCTCCCATTAGGTCATGTAATATGATGTCTCCCATTAGGTCATGTAATATGATGTCTCTCACTAGGTCATGTAATATGATGTCTCCCATTAGATCATGTAATATGATGTCTCCCATTAGGTCATGTAATATGATGTCTCCCATTAGGTCATGTAATATGATGTCTCTCACTAGGTCATGTAATATGATGTCTCCCATTAGGTCATGTAATATGATGTCTCCCATTAGGTCATGTAATATGATGTCTCCCATTAGGTCATGTAATATGATGTCTCCCATTAGGTCATGTAATATGATGTCTCTCACTAGGTCATGTAATATGATGTCTCCCACTAGGTCATGTAATATGATATTTTCTATTCAGCTTAGCCTGGTGGGGTTTGTAGTAAATTATAACCTTCGTCTTTGTTAGGGAAAGTATCGTGAAATGGGTGTTTGTGGTAAGAAATTCTTTACTGAAAAAAGTATAGATGTGATTGTAAGTGTGTGCCAAAATTAAAAACCTCGTTCAGTTTATGTTGGGTTCCAAAGTTAAAAACCCCGTTCAGTTTATGTTGAGTGCTAATGTTAAAAACCTCTTTCAGTTTATGTTTGGTGCCAAAAATAAAGACATGTTTACATTGTGTGGGGTGTCAACGTTAAGGGCGTTGTTCATTTCTATCTAGTTATAATTCATTTAAAAGACATACATTACGTGCGTAAGCATAAAACAAAACTGCTGACAAATCATAAATTTTCAAACATCAAAATTTTTTAGAACCGTTAAATTAAGTACAAGTGTTCGATCCAAAACACACGGGAAAAATTGTAAAACGGAAGCGAACAAATTTCCACTCGGAAATAGATTAACATCTCTAATGTTGAAAGACCTAGTTCATTGATTTTTTTCTAATCTGATGCCGTTTAATTAATTGAAGTCTGATGTTTTTTTTTAATTATTAACTTAAATGGAAACTAACAGTTGATATGAACTGTCAGACCAACCATACTGACCAACCATACTGACCAACCATACTGACTAACCCAAACTAGCACAAGAGCTGATTACATTGCATTCGCTCACTCTTCTAGATTTTATAGCGTTAATAAGGTAAGTGAATTTTGTATATCAAATAATATATTATGTATCTCGTTAATATTAAAAATAGTTAGCGTACTTTTAAACCGTTATTTGCAAGTACAAAAGACATAGCTATTTTTAATCTTTCAATTATCCATTAACACAAATTTATTAACCAAACCCTTGCCCAATCTTAACCTACTCTAAATAAAACCCTTGCCCAAACCCTTAGCCTAAGTCTAAATCAAACCCTTGCACCACTTTAACGTTAACTCTAAAATGATAAAATAACGTAAAAAACGTATCTGGTAATTCAATAGTTTCATTTACGCTGGGTTTAGGTTAACGTTAGCATTAAAATATTTTGTTGAAAAAAATCAGTTATAGAAAACATTGTAATGTTAATATTAAATAATAACATTTGATAATGTTTACTATATTGTTTAATTTAGCTGAAATCGGTATTACAATGCTACCTACGTTTGCCTATCTGCTTCCATTGCTGTTTACATGTAAGTAAAACATACAATGTTTAATTTTGGTTCGAATAATACATTAGACAAAGCTATATTTTTTAAGCAAAGCAACATTTAACTATCAATAGCCAAAATCAGACACAGTTATAAATGGTGCGCGAACCTTTGACCACAGGTGCTTTGACCATAGGGGGTTTGACCATAGGTGGTTTGACCGTAGGTGGTTTGACCATAGGGGCTTTGATCATAACGGGGCTTTGACAATAAGGGGTTTGACCACAGGTGTTTTCGTAGCAAAGGGTCTGTGATCCCAGGTGGTTTGTGAACAGGTGTTTGATCACACGCGCTGTTTAGACATATGGACAAACAGATGTACTAACATGTGGTCAAACAGATGTACTGATATGTGGTCAAAAAGATGTACTGACATATGGACAAACAGATGTACTGACATGTGGTCAAACAGATGTACTGATATGTGGTCAAAAAGATGTACTGACATATGGACAAACAGATGTACTGACACATTTGTGTGAAATAGCACATCTTAATTTTGTTAACCATACAAGTATTTCTTCTTTGACTGTACTAATTGCATGTTTTTTAAAATCCTTTTTTATCTTTTATTTACGCTATATATTTTCAAGTACATCTACATTATTTATTTATGAAATTTGTTATATGTCGTATTATTTGTGTTGTATTTAAATTTTAAATAAATCTATAAGCCCTAGCACCAGCCTTTATGTGGAGACTAAAATAACGAGAATTTTTTTAGTGCATGTTAATTTCTACTAATGGTCTCTCGGGAAACATGTATAAAATCGTATTTGTTGTATCATAAATTTAAATCAAATAACAGTTTCTAATTTCTATTTTAAAAACCTATATATTATGGTTAACCGCCTTCTGTGGTCAAACCCCCGTTGTGATCAAAGCCCCGCTGTGGACAAAACCCTTATGGTCAAAGCACTTGTGGTAAAAGCACATAGAACCATATAAATGCATATATATATATATATATATATATATATATATATATATATATATATATATATATATATATATATATATATATATATATATATATATATCAGGTCATTAAATGCCCCTTTTTTCCATTTGGTACAAATACCTGCATAGGAAAAATTTTATATGATGTCGTTACTAAAAGATATAGATCTATAGCTCCAAAAAAGTGAGATATTAATTTCATATTTAAAAATATATTTATCGCAGTTTTTACAAGCTTTTATTTAACTCACTTCCTCTATCGTCAGTCGTCAGTCTGTCGTCAGTCTAGATAGAAACTGCAGGAGTGAAAATTCGGACAGTTGTACTTGACCGATACGATTCACATTTGGCACGTGGGTCAAGACATGAAGACAAGGCAATCTGAAACTAAATTTGATTTAATTGGGTTCCTAATTAATTTTTTATGAATTAATTAAAATTTGGACCGAATTAGTAGGCATGTCTATCAAACCACAGCACACGCGTCATCAGGTTCAATAGCTGCGCCATCAGGTTCAATAGCTGCGCCATCACGTTCAATAGACGCGCAATGGTTTTTAGTCATGTAACACTATTGTAAATAAAACAGGTAAAGTACTGAAAAAAAATTCATAAAAAAACGTTTTAATAACAAGCTTTTATGTACTAATGCACTAAAAAGTAGAAAATAAATTATACACTACTATTTAAATTACTATAAAGAAAAGCGTGGGTCTCTTCTCAAATATTAGTAAGGGTATCCAATAGGTACTAAAGCATTAAAGTGACCCACGCTTTTCTTTATAGTAATTTAAATAGTAGTGTATAATTTATTTTCTACTTTTTTAGTGCATTAGTACATACAAGCTTGTTATTAAAACGTTTTTTTATGAATTTTTTAAAAATGTTTTAATCTTTTAACTAATTACAGTTTTTTTTTACTGAGTGTAGTTACAGTTGTGTTACAGACATAGCTATTTAAAGTGTAAAATTTAACAATCTTTGTAGAAACTGATTTCCAGAAATGACAGTTGTTATGTTGAGTCGCTATCGCAATAAATCTCTCATGCTCAATTAGATCGGTCACAGTTAAGTTTATACTCATTGCTTTTACAAATTACAATGACAAGCAGTTTTGACAGTACAGTACTACCAGTGGGTGATATGTTCAAAATATTGTAGCTTTGAAATTTCGAATTTAAATACTGGTCAACATTTTATATAAGCAAGTCTATTCCGATAAATTATTTCCATTGTATTGCAGGAAGATTTTTGCCAGTGAAGTAAAAGTATTGAACTTATTTGTACGATAAGAACCGTATTGCGATGCATTTGAGTGTTTCAGAAATGTCCTGTGGTGTGCAATATAATAATATACCATTCCAAATAATAGAAGAAATAAATGCTTTTAACTTTCTCGTATACGAAGTATAGAGAAAGTATTGTAATCGTGAAAAAAATAAACTTTCTCGAATGTTCTTATAAACCACTACGTGGGATGGCAACTCGGAATATAGACGTTATTTTAAATTACTTAAAATTTGAAAAATAGAATAGAATTTCGTAGAAAAAAGAATTGCGCACCAAGCGAACGCCAAGCGAAATGTGTATAATAATGCTGAATATTATTAGTACTTTATAAATTCACATGCGTTTTGTTTGTTGAGAAAACTGAAATAGCATAAATTACTACTTCCGGTCAACTAAAATTACTTATAATTTGACAGAAGGTGGAGAATTAGATCTTTTACTTACATGTCAAATTTCAATTATCTATCTGAAATAGTACTCAACTTATAGGCATTTGAAAAATTGAATGTAGAATAAATTCCACTTCCGTTTATCGGAAATCGTTGAAAAGGTAAAAAGGATCTACAAATTTGATATAATACTTATACATGAAATTTTTCTCTTACAAAAATTTGCCAGCTGACTCTACCAGTGATAGTACAAGAAGGATCAATGATATATATTTTGCTCTATGAAATTTTAGAACTCCTTAAAAGGTAGTTTTTTTCCAAGATGGCCACCGTTGCCATGGCAACCATATTTCAGAAGAGTCCCTGATGCATGCAAAAAAAAATTCTTTATGTACCCTAACTTATACATACACAAATAATTAATTATACGTGATTAATTAAAACGTTTTTTTCCCGTTTATTCCCCGAGCCTACCCCCTTAAACAGTGTAAGTAATTAAAAATGGATTAAAAATCATGTCCATATCCCGAGTTGCCATCCCCCGTAGTGTTATATAAGAATATTTGAGAAAGTTTAGGGGAGAACACTCCCGGTTTATTTTTTTTTTATGCCCGGGCCTTTGCTTTCTAATACACCAGTTTTATTGTAAGGATTAGGGCCTACAGTAACTTTTAGTCACAGCTTCTGTTTATATTTATAAACACGTTTAGATTTAGTTTTTCGGTGAGAACTTACGTTGGATTAGAAAACGTTCAAGGGCTTACATTTTTGCATTCGATATTTTAATTTAGTTTACTTCTGTTCTAGAATTGATTGATAATTTGGCACTAATAGTGCAACCTTTAAAACTAAATATAAAGGATTGCAATTGTTTTAATTTCTATCAAAGAGGGTTCATGTATAATGATATGATACAGCTGCTTATCATTTTAAAAATTCTTACATCTTTGTGTTTATGTATTGAGCGTAGCCTTGTGCAATGTTCTTTAATTTTTTAGCGCAATTTCCATACTGGACAATTGCGATTATTAACTCGTCATTTCTAGTGATGGATGGATGGATGGATGGATGTGTGTCCGCAGCTTTAAGTCGTATCTCCTCCTCAACGAAGCAATATCGAGGACTAGTTCCAAAGCAAATATGTTAAGCAAGTTCAGAGGATGCTTGTGGGCCAAAAAAAAATCCCGAAATTCCTTCCTGGATTTCCCGGAAAAGCCAAAAAACCTCGAAAAATGCAGTTTTTGGCCCATATCTCGGCAACCGGATCACTTAGCGACTTGAAACATTTACCAATCGATTTCCGCCATTGTTTACAACAATATTGCCGAAGAAAGTTTTCAAAAATATCCTTTCGTTCGGTCACAAAAAATTAATTAAGAACATTTAAACTGAGCATCGTGTAGGCCTACTCGTTAAAATAAAACTATTTCCTTTGATATAGGTTAATATAGTTGTCTTTTTTTTAGCGCAAAAAAATATCCTTTCGTTCGGTCACAAAAAATTAAAAATTGTTATGGATAGCATAAGGAAATTGCGCTTAAATTGTCACTAGACTTTTTATTAACTTGTTTAATGTATTTATTTTAATCATATAAGTGTAACACTGGTGACCCTGAGAGATAACACACAACACAACGACGCTGTTGTTGTCCGATACTGGCCCCTTTTTAGTGAATTATTACATAAAAGCTTGTTATTGAAACGTTTTTTTTATGAATTTTTTTTAGTACTTTACATGTTTTTATTTACAATAGAGTTACATGACTAAAAACCATTGCGTGCTACTGAACGTGATTGCGCGTGTGGAGTAGTTGGATAGAACTGCCTACTAATTTGGTCAAAATTTTAATAAATTGATAAAAATAAATTAGGCATCCGATTAAGTCAAAAATTCATGTCTTGTACCACGTTCCAACTACGAACCGTATCTGTCAGTTAGAAGTGCTTGCCATTTCGCTCGGGCGTTTCGATCAAGACAGACAAACAGACTTACGAGGAAGTGAGTTAAATAAAAGCTTGTAATAATACCTTAACCCTAACCCTAACCCTAGCCGAAAACGGCTGCTTTGATAGTTATTTGTTCATTTATATATTACTTATTTTTCTTTGTTTTTTTTTTTTACTTTCTCGTATATACGAAGTATAGAGAAAGTCTTGTAATCGAGCAAAAGATAAAATCGAGATTTTGTGCAAATCTCGACGTTTTAGGGCTCCCTGAGTCGGAAAAACATAGTTTTGCAATCTTGTCCGTATGTCTGTGTGTATGTATGTGTGTCTGTCTGTGTGTGTGTAAACACCATAACTTGAGTACCGTTACAGCTAGCATGATGAAATTTTATATATAAGTAGTTATCAAAATTGTAGATCCGTATCAACTTTTGAGCGATTTCCGATAACCGGAAGTGGTACTTTTTCTACTTTGAATTTTTCAAAAGCCTATAACTTGAGTACTATTTCACATAGTTAAATGAAATTTCACATGTAAGTAAAAGATCTAATTTTCTACTATCTATCACATTTTGAGTAATTTCCGGGAAGAAGTAATTTACGCTTTTTCCGATTTCTCAAAAAACGAATGTAAATTTATAAAGTACTAATAATATTGCGCACTATTATGCATATTTTATTTGGCGTTCACTTGGTGTGCAATTCTTATTTCTACGAGATTTTATTTTATTTAAAAAAAATTAAGTATTTAAAGTGGATTAAACATCATGTGTATATCGCGAGGTCCCATCCCCTGTTGTTTTATTTTGTTTTATTTTATTTTATTTATTTTTTTTCTCAGTTTTCAAAACTGTTTACTGTATAATGGTGTTAAGGTAAAAAGTATATCACATCATCTATATATATAATTCTCTTCTGCGAGCCGTTAGAAAACAAGCTGCAAACGCCTCCTTGCAGTCCCCTCTCTTTCTCTCTATCACTATCACTACCACCCCCACCCCACCCCCACATTGTCTGGTGAGTGGTGGTCACGCTAAATGTTTACAAAGCTAAATGTTTACAAATCGTAGAGCCGTAGAGCCGGGTGTCTATTAGGGGCAGATAATTTAGTTCGATTTTAAACTTACAGGAGGTAACTAAGAAATAACTAAGAGGAGGCTGCTTTCACGGGCGGGGGGGGGGGGGGGTGTAGGGTCGGGGTTAGGGGAAAGGGGGAGGGGTTAGTGTTTTAAAGCAAATATTTTCAGTGGCAGCATTGGTACTGTCGAATTCACAAATTATGAATTACTGAAAAGTAGAAAATAAAACAACTAAATAGCGGCGTATGATACGCTGCGGGTCGGCTCGTATTTCTTATTTTTGAATATTAACAAAACATGCATGAGAGATTTAACAAAACAATCTTTAGAACCTATTTTTCACACAACTAAATAATTAGCTGGGAAACTGAATAACAATTGAATAGCTTTCATTTAATGAGACTCTGAATAATATGAGACGTTTTGATTACAATAATTATTTTCCAGGGGTGCAAAGTTTGCTGACACTAGCCACTAAGTCATGGAGAAAGCTACAATCAAATTATTTGTTACCTGTCATAAAACTGCTTGACACAAAGGTCGATTATATTAATTCAAGATAAAACTTGTAAACTTATGGTCAAAGCTTTATATATGTAAAAAGATAAATTGATTTTTCCCATTGAAAGCAGCAATTGGGAAATTCATTGTTTTACAACTTGTATAAAAGATATTTAAAGCTAAATAGAATGTCTATTCTTTTGTTATGGTGATCTGAACTCTCATTATGTATCAGAAATAGTGGTTTAAGAATGAAGTTAGGTGCCCTTGCATTGCTGATAAATTAAATACTAAAATGTGTTATTCTAAATAAATTAATGGTTAACACTGGACATTTACACACCCCTGTCCATCCTTTTAAAGGAAAAGCACTAGGCAATGAAATTATTATACTATTGTAAAAAACATGAGCAATTTTCTCAACCAATTCTGGAAAATACTTTCTATTATGATGATAAAAATCTACCATTTACTCACAAAAGTTTGAGATTTAAGCAATTGAAAGGATCAGCAAATACTGGACAAAGCATAGTAAAAATTTAGCAAAGTAAAAAAAATTAGCTTAATTTGTGCCTGTAGTTTTCCTTTAGTTCAGGATAGTCACAAGTTAACAAAGACAACTGACTTAACTGTATATGTATTTTTAAAAACAATTCAAGTTCTCTCTTTACATTACATCCACACAATTCAACCTTAATTGTATATACACAAACAATTCCTACATTCATATTCATTCTAAAGATTATTACATGATTGTATTCATCTTATACATTAGATGTTCATACAACTTTTTAAAATGTATAACTACCATGACTGAGAAAAAATCCAAAACAAGTGGGTGGCTATTCTAAAACATCTGCAACAAATGCCGCCAACAGACGTGGTTATGTACATCAGGGACGAGATTCAACTCTAAGTATCACACAGTCTTCAAAACATCACATGTATTCAGGGCAAATGAACATCACACTAGTTTGTATTGTCATAGGAATAAGGATATCATGAGCTTTTCCCTGATCAGTTTTTTCTGTGTTCCTCCTCATCTTCCCCAGTGATAACTGATGCCTTGGAAGTTTTGTTTGGATTTTCAAGTTTTAGAAATTCATACAACTGATCCCATTCTAATGACTCGACAAATTTGGAATAATCCCCACAATAATCATCTCCATTAAACACAGGTTTCTGGTTTGGTTTCTTTGGTTTGGCATTGCAGTGCATAAATTTGAGCTGTTCATCATTTCGAGGATCAAGGACATCAACCACATCATATGGAATTTTTAAAGCACTCAGGATATCTTGGACATGTTGTTTCTTCCTAACCTCGTTGCTAACAGCAGAATTAATAATGAACACCTTGACGCTCATGTTTATTGAGAGCAATTTGAGGAGGACGGATCCCATGTTGTTTTATATAAGAATATTTGAGGAAGTTTAGGGGAGAACATTCCCGGTTTATTTTAATTTATAAATTAACAATATTTATTACGTGTTAAATCTATATACTTTGTCTTAATTATATATTTTTGTCGATAAGCTGTGGGTTAATTTTCGGTTAATCGCCTATTAATTGAGTCAATTAATTATTTATTTTACTTCAACATATGTTTATTCTTATCATAAAACGTTGTTTTTATCAGTGACAGTTAGTTTATTCAACCAATTTGCCGTACTGACAAACCCGTACGTCAAGTTCTTACCCCTTGGTATTACAATTTCTGGATCAAGTCCCCTTTCATGCGCCAGAGCGTGTATGGAGTCTAGGTGTTTTTCCTTTATTTTCAACAGCTCACTTCATACCTGCAGCCTAGGTGAATATAACTACTTTATACATAGTACTACCTTTGATCTTAGCTAGCGTTTCATTCATATCTAAAGTTTACCCTCCTTTATAAAGTATTAAACATCGGTACCCGTTACACGTGAATAATAGGCCAATATATTTTTAATGTTGTATTTATAAAATAGTTATTGGTCAAAACGCAATATGCTTTACATACGTTGAACTATATTAGTGACAAAGAAAAAAAAATCTAACCAGCTAAAATTCCAACACCTTTAAAATAACATAGGTCACCAATACATATTAGAACAATCTAAACCAAATTATATACATTATTGGTCAACACAACACCATACTAAATGCACACACTGATTTAAGAGACTTAAACGATTATGTTAAAAATATTATTAAAGGTATCGAATAGATAATAAAGCGACGCACGCTTTTATTAATAGTTTTTTAAATAGTATTGTATAATTTATGTTCTACTTTTTAGTGCCTTATTACATAAAAGCTTGTTATTAAAAAGTTTTTTATTAAAAAAATTATTATAAGCTTTTATTTAACTTGCTTTCTCTGTCTGTCTAGATCAAAACGCTCGAGCTAAATTTCGGGCACTTCTGACAGATTCGGTTCAAAGTTGGCACGTGGGTCAAGACATGAAGACAATGCAATCTGACATTAAAGTTGAATTAATTGGATGCCTAATTACTGTTTTATGATTTTACTCAATGTTGTCCGAATTAGTAAAATAACTTGCCCAACTATTCCGCTCTATTATAGGTACTTTATCATGTTCATTAGGTGCTTAATGGTTTTTAGTCATGCAACTCTATTTAAATTTCTTTTAAGTTAAACTACTGAAAAAAAAATTCATAAAAAAACGTTTTAATAACAAGCTTTATATAAAATAATGAAGGTCTGAAATAGTTTTGTCTGAAACTCATTATTATCTAGATCTAGTGATAGAGTTATCTACATTCTACGACTGGTTTGGTTAAGTCGAGTTTTCTGGTACTTCTAGATCTAGAACCTAGATAGATAAATCAGTTGTATTCTTGAGTTAGATGATCCTTGAAGCTAAAAAGCAAAGATTTATATCAAATATTTAAGGGCTAAAATAAATAATAAAAGAAACTAAAAAACTCAATAATTCATTGTGATTTAAAATGGTTTTTATTTTAACTACTTAATTTTGGTTTGACCTAGAATCTAGATCTATAACTTCCTTGGCAGCCGATCTTTAGATTCTAGATCTAGAGAAATTTATTTTATACTCTAACTTAAATATAAAGGACTGTTAAAAATTGATATTAGTGTTGGAACGTAATAAAAATAGCAAACCATGTATCGCTAAAGCTATGGCCGACTGAAAGTTAGCTATTATACTTTTGAATGGGTGAAAAAATCTTGTATGGAAGCCGCTATTATTGTTATAAAAAGTAAATAAATCATGTGACGTCACAATAAAGCCATTATTCTGAAACTTTATAATTAGTGTGGTTAATCTACTAATTAATATATGAATAAATTAATTAACGTCTTTAAATTAATGTGTGATTAACGGTCTGTGTAAAAACAAAAATTATTCTCTACCTAACTACGTATTGTACAGTTCTATACATAGTGCAGATTCTCTCCTGTCACCAAACGGACAAACAAAAAAACATAGTAAATGTAATTATCCTCTTGATCAAACATTTGTTGTCTCTGGTAGTTTTGCAGACTATTTGAGGGCAAGTGATCATTCGGGTAAACGTCTGGCTTCTCTCTGCCGTAAAACTATTTCAGAATTGTTTATAGCATCCCTTCCCATGCATGTAAAAAAATGATTATTAACAAACTCAGCCGTTTAGCGGTAGCAATACAATCACGAACATGCATCTAGCAATTCACTTTGAGAAGTTGTTTGTACAAAAGTCATATTTATCTATTTTCAAACGAACTTTTAGGCGATTATCCTGTTGAGTGGACACGGGCTACAGAACACAAAGGAGTTTACAGCACAACTATGTTATGTAACCCCGGTACCAATTTCACCCTCCAGCAAAACGGAAGTCAAAGTCTTTGTGTTCGGATATCCAGCGAAAGTGTCAACTACACAAATGCAAAGTTAGCTTGCGAGGGTAAGTTTTAGCACTCAGATTATAACTGCAATAAGTAGTTTTGAAAATCTTTAGAGATCTCTGAAAGATCTCTGGATGTTAGGGTTTTTATAACATTTTCTCATTTCTTATACATCGAATTTTGCTGCTCTAGTGTTGGGCGGTACTCTTTACACCCCTAAAACGGACGAGAAGCTCAATATTTTTCAACAACTAGTGACGTCGTTGAATGTTATGCTATGGATAGGATTGGATGACATCGAAACAGAGGATGTTTTTAAATGGGCCGATGATGGGTCCATACTTACATCGTCATGGCGAGTTCGTTTATTTCCTTCAGGTTTGTATTATGCCTTGTCCACTTGCTAATTTTGTTATATTTCTATTTCATAAAATTGTGCATACATTACTGAAGTATCTAAAAACTTTCTATACGATTTGTTATAATTTGTTAAAAATCAACATTAACGATTAATAACAACACAATGTATTGAGATTATCCTTAGTAAATATGCTTTAAAAAGTATTTCGTTGCCCTATTTATTCATTTTAAGCTGGTAACGTGTAATGATTCTTAGTTGATTGCGTGGGCCTACAAGACTAATCAATAATAGCTAGAGAATGATAATCAAAAAGTTATTTATTGAAGCATGCGCTGCTAAATATAGATTATAATTATACTTGTTATTAGAACAAACCGATGTGGTTAATTTCCTTAGTGAAATTGTAAGTTAGCATTGTGGCTACTAAATTACTTATCCTATGTCTAAAAGTTACCAACTGACAACCGACATATATAGAGGTAAATATTGCAAATATATTAAATTAGTTTTCAAGCAGTTCAAAACATTTCTAAAATGATGCCATTTCACTTGATCTACTTATCTTCATTACTCCTTGTTACTTTCTCGTATATACGAAGTATAGAGAAAGTCTTGTAATCGTGCAAAAAAAAAATCGAAATTTTTGCAAATCTCGACGTTTTAGGGCTCCCTAGGTCGGAAAAACATAGTTCTGCAAACTTGTCCGTATGTCTGTGTGTATGTATGCCTGTGTGTCTGTGTGTGTGTGTGTGTGTGTGTGTAAACACGATAACTCGAGTACCATTACAGCTAGGTTATGAAATTTTATACATAAGTATGATATAAAAATTGAAGATCCGTATAAACTTTTGGGCGATTTCCGATAAGCGGAAGTGGTAATTTTTCTACTTTGAATTTTTCAAAAGCCTATAATTACAAGCTTTTATTTAACTCACTTCCTCTGTCGTCGGTCTGTCGTAAGTCTAGATCGAAACGCAGGAGTGAAAATTTGGAAACTTCTACTTGACCGATACGATTCACATTTGGCACGTGGGTCAAGACATGAAGACAATGCAATCTGAAACTAAATTTGACTTAATTGGATGCCTAATTATTTTTTATGAATTAATTAAAATTTGGACCGAATTAGTAGGCATGTCTATCCAACCACACCACACGCGTCATCACGTTCAATAGCTGCGCCATCAGGTTCAATAGCTGCGCCATCACGTTCAATAGACGCGCAATGGTTTTTAGTCATGTAACAATATTGTAAATAAAACATGTAAAGTACTGAAAAAAATTCATAAAAAAAAACGTTTTAATAACAAGCTTTTATGTACTAATGCACTAAAAAGTAGAAAATAAATTATACACTACTATTTAAATTACTATAAATAAAAGCGTGGGTCTCTTCTCAAATGTTAGTAAAGGTATCCAATAGGTACTAAAGTACTAAAGTGACCCACGCTTTTCTTTATAGTAATTTAAATTGTAGTGTATAATTTATTTTCTACTTTTTAGTGCATTAGTACATAAAAGCTTGTTATTAAAACGTTTTTTTAATGAATTTTTTTAGTATTATTTCAGATAGATAAATGACATTTCAGATGTAAGTAAAAGTTATAATTCTCTGCCTTCTGTCAAATTTTGAATAATTTCCGTCGAACGGAAGTCGTAATTTACGCTATTTCCGATTTCTCAAAAAACGCCTGTGAATTTATAAAGTACTAATAATATCCCGCACTAATATGCACATTTATTTGGCGTTCACTTGGTGTGTAATTCTTTTTTTTACGAGATTCTATTCTATTATAAAAAGTTTAAGTAATTAAAAATGGATTTAAAATATTGTCTATGTCCCGAGTTGCCATCCCCGTAGTAATATGATAGAATATTCGAGAAATTTTAGGGGAGATCTCTTCCGGTTTATGTATCATAGGGACTGAACTTTATATCTTCCATTTTTCCCAATCCTCGGATGTTGATTTTACAGCCCCCCAAGACATCCCTGCTGTCTTAATTTTTCCAAAAAGACTCCACTTCATGGTCTGCCTTGAGCGCTCTCATTCGCCTTCCTTGGTAGTACCACTCAAGCGCCTGACGTGTCACATTAGTGTGAAACTTTCGCAATGTTTGTCCTACCCAACTCAACTTCCTCCTTCATATTTGTACTGTCATAGGCCTCGCCCTTCTCCTTTGGTCTATATTAGGCACTTTGTCCTGCCACCTCAATTTCAGAAGCTGTCTAAGACGTTAGTTCATGAAGGTCTGCATCAGCTAGTCTGTGAAGATCTTGGAGGCTCTCCGTGTCTTTGCTCCGTTTAGCAAAACCGCCGACTATTAAATATAGAATCCTAACTTTTGTTATGTTGGAGATTGCAGAAACTTTCCACATTGGCCTCAAAACTGTGAAAATGCTGCCAATTAATATGGAATTAATAACACAATTTATCGCGTCTTTGGTATCATACAGCTAGGCAAAATGTATTTATCAAAATATTCTTTTATATGCAGGTTAGAGAAATTCGTTTAAATATCGGTTTAGAACATTACACTCAGTAAATTAACCCAATTCCCGCCCCTACCCCCCACGCTTCGACACTCTCAGTTATTAGTTTTTATAATTTTCAACAAATATTTCCAGGGCAACCAGACAATGCCTGGGGAAACGAAGACTGCGTCAGCTACAACTACTACTTTCCTAAACAAATTAACGATGCTGCTTGCGACATTAAAATGAATTATTTGTGTGAAATGTCTATTCTACAACTTTAATGGCTACACATTAACTAGAAACACACATACATTGGAAACTGGATTCTGCAGAACGTATTATGGACACTCGATTCTACAAGATGCCTTATGGATACTCGATGATCTTCTTATATAAGGATAGCGTGGAATTCTGTAATATTTAAGTCGAATTAAACTTTGGTCATATTCAGGGCAAAGGTCAGCAGTGTGAGCCTGCTTCGTTTTAAAAATAAAGATGGCTGTCCAACGTGTTACTTTCTTGTCATTTACAATTGGTAGCTTTAATTAATAACTGCTTTTTGCTTCTATTGTTTTTTTCTGTTAGGTTCCAAGATTTCTATTGATTATCTAATTCGGGAATACAGCAATAAATAAATTTAAGCAATTTGTAACGTCCGTGTTAGGTCGATACTATGGGAGAAACTCCATTATAGGTTTAAGATTACACAATATGTAATTGCATTATTTACTGAGCTATTTCATGAAATTATTCTTTGTTTCTTAACATTGGAATATGTTAAATTGCAATATAAATTAATTAAATTTAACATTGGAATAGTTAAGGAGATATGCTTCGTTTTTTTTTATTTGTTACAATTTAAGTTCAAAAGCATTTTTAGTATGTTTTGCACATGAAAGCAAGTATTAAAAAGCAAAAAAGAATTTTGGTTGTCATGGAAATGCAAAAAAAAAAAAAAAAAAAAAAAAAATCCGCCATTTTGAATTTTTCGGTACTTTTAAAATGCTAAGCTTTTTTTTTTGCATTAATAGCAATCAAATTTAAACAGCTTGCATTTCAGTATATATTAAAACTTTTGTCACTATAACTTTTTGAAAGAGCTACTCGTCAGGTTTTTACTAGGTCTGAAAAATCGCACAATTATTAGTATTCAAAAGTTTCAAAATGTGCATATTATTTACAACATTTTTTTTCTATGAAAGCCATCACAATTTCCTCTTGATAAAATTTTTGTTTTTGCATGAAGAACAATTAGTGAAAATTCGGAGGGCGTTGTTTAATAAATAAAAATAGTAGCAGGTTTTTAAGTGTTAAAAAACTGCGAAATGAGAAAAACAACAAAAAGTAACGTAAAGTAGGCCACGAAAATACCATATCTGTGTAATTTGTAAAGCCGATTGTAAGCTTTCGGTGTTTCCAAGAGGATTGAAAATACGCTTATCAAATACATGATCCAATGATGCCAAAAAAATATGTAGACGGATATAAAACTTTTTGTAGAGAGCTTTCGAATTGAGAAAAAAAAAGATTATTTATTAATTAATTGGGTCATAAAAATGGTATTTTAAACTCATTTTTTTTACAATTAAGTCTATTATTTTAATAATACAAAAATGGACAAAGTATCCAAAAGTGCAAGATACCTATCATGATGAAAGAATTCGGTGATTTTTGAGGTACAGAGCATATCCCATTAAAAAGAATATTATACAAAATATTTTTAGCAAATATTATGAGAGTTCCTAGTCAAGATGATAGCGCGTTAGTTAATCACTCAGTTGGTACGAATACGAAACCCTAACAGTCATTTGCAATGCTTCCACCCAAAAATTGGACAGAGGAAAATAACAAAGTACGCTGTCAAGACATGAACACAATGCAATCTGACATTAAATTGATTTTTTATGAATTAATTAAAATGTTATCCAAATTAGTAGGCTGTCTTTTCCAACTATTCTGCACTATTATACGCGCATAAAAAACGTTTTAATAACAAGCTTTTATGTAATAATGCCCTAAAAAGTAGAGAATAAATTATACACTACTATTTAAATTGTAGTGGGTCTATTCCTATATATTAGTAAAGATATTCAATAGGTCATAGGTTCCCAAACTTTGTGTCGCTATCTCCCGGGGGTTCGCAAAGGGCTGTCTGTGTGTGTGTGGGGGGGGGGTCTCCAACTGGTAGACTAAACGCTAGCAATAAAAAAAAGAATGAATAGAAGAATATCTGAAATTCGGCTTTATTAACATCACTGAAAATTGAATAGAGAAGAAACAATGCGTAGTGTGCAGTTGTTCTCAGCCAGCAGTCTTTTAAACCTTCAAAATAAAACATCACTTAGAGCCAGTCATTCGGAACACCAAACAGATATGGAGTTCTCGGTCGGTATGAAGCCAATTGCAAATGTCAGAGACTTGATCGAACGGGTCTACGACAAATTCCCGAAAGACACTTGCCAGAATGCCGTTTGCCCGAAGGCCGATTTCCCGAATGGACACTTGCCCGAATGCGACAAACGCCTGAATGGGCACTTGCCCGAATGCGACAAATGCACGAATTGACACTTGCCCGAATGCGATAAATGCCCGTTATAGTTATATATTGTCGGCACCCCGTCAAAAGAGCGCACGACAACAGAGCGCCGACATAAGAGCGCAGACAAAAGAGCGCAGACAAAAGAGCGCCGACATAAGAGCGCAAACTAAAGATCGAAAAACCATATTTAATAAATAGGAACAAGAAAATTAACTCAGATCAGAAGGCATCGTTTGATGTTAACTCTTTATTGTTTCAATAAAAAACGAATTGTTCAGTTTCTTTAACAAAAAACTGGTTTAATCAACGTGAAGTCCAATTATTCAAAACGCAATCTAATAAAACATACACAGATTTTAAATGTTAGGCATAAAGTGAGAATATAAACTGAAATGAAATGTAACAAAATGAAAATATATTTCAAATTAATAAAACGTTTCTTTATAGTTGCATTTATATTGCTAAGTTCTGGACTATACCTCGTATAGTAGTCCATTATTGGATCATTAGCATAGGTTGAAGCAATCCCCTGCAATCTTCGGTTCAGCTGAACATATTTTTTCTTTGAAGCTTCTGGTTGATCAACTCCAGCTAGATGACGTTCCAGTTCGATTTCGATGTGATCTTGTTCCAGACGAAACTGGTTGATCAATTTATAAACGGCAGGGTGATTGCAATATACCGTTTGTTGGAATGCGCGATGCCATGCCTCGACTGAGTTGTTTGTACGGGGTAGATTTTCAGCGATACGATTATGCACATTCCAAATAGCAAGAGCGAAAGGCGGGTCACCTCGACGGTTTCTCCTTCGCCTCCCTATGTAAGTATCCTCCCGAACAACATCGTTCAGCATTTCATCCGTCCTCGGCAGCCATCTTTCTTGCAGCATCTCCATGTCGTACTTCATCAGCATTTGCTCTGTCCTTTCCACATCTGTGGCCTTCGACCAATATAATAACCTTTCTGTGATTCGATCTTCTCCATGTTACTTGGGTTAGAAATATTTTCAAACTGCATTCATAACATATTACCCATAATATATAAATAAACACGTCGTGTTATCGTACCGCCGATTGTTTCAAACAAGTATGCCCAATTCGTTTAGCGTACATGTGTTTTTTTCATTGGCTGCGCTCTTATGTCGGCGCTCTTTTGTCTGCGCTCTTTTGTTGGCGCTCTTTTGACGGGTCACCATAAATTGTCTTATATAAACCTAAGTCGGGGGGTTATTGACCAGAGGGTTTATGTCGCGGGGATTATTGTCCAGAGGTTTTATGTCGCGGGGGTTTATGCCCAGGGGGGTTGTTTCCAGTTGGTTTTTTTCACCGGACACCGAATTAAACCAAATCGCACACTACCCCGCCCCTCACCCATTGGTATGCTGGTCGCGGGGCACATTAAAAAACATGTTGGGCCACAGTGAAAGATCCCTGAGGGCCGACAGGATCAGTGTTGTATTGGACTTTTTTTTATTCCTTTCAGTTAAAAAATGACTATTTAACTGACCCTTCCGATTCGTTACTATGCTATTGTTGTATATTGAAATTTGAAATGACCGCTGTTGTTATACCCGAGTCACTTGTGCACAGCCAGACCACCCTTGTCTACACTCCAATCAGAACCCAACACTCCTACCCTAACTACACAATATATAACCTACCAAATACCACTACACTCCAATCAGAACCCAACACCCCGACCCAAACTACACAATATATCACCTACCAAATACCACTACTCCCCAATCAGAACCCAACATCCGATCCGAACTACACAATATATAACCTACCAAATACCACTACACTCCAATCAGAACCCAACACCCCGACCCGAACTACATAATATATCACCTACCAAATACCACTACTCCCCAATCAGAACCCAACACCCCGACTCGAACTACACAATATATAACCTACCAAATACCACTACACCCCAATCAAAACCTAACACCCCGACCCAAACTACACAATATATCACCTACCAAATACCACTACACCCCAATCAAAACCCAACACCCCGACTCGAACTACACAATATATAACCTACCAAATACCACTACACCCCAATCAGAACCCAACACCCCGACCCGAACTACACAATATATCACCTACCAAATACCACTACACTCCAATCAGAACCCAACACCCCGACCCGAACTACATAATATATCACCTACCAAATACCACTACTCCCCAATCAGAACCCAACACCCCGACTCGAACTACACAATATATAACCTACCAAATACCACTACACCCCAATCAAAACCTAACACCCCGACCCAAACTACACAATATATCACCTACCAAATACCACTACACCCCAATCAAAACCCAACACCCCGACTCGAACTACACAATATATAACCTACCAAATACCACTACACCCCAATCAGAACCCAACACCCCGACCCGAACTACACAATATATCACCTACCAAATACCACTACTCCCCAATCAGAACCCAACACCCCGACTCGAACTACACAATATATAACCTACCAAATACCACTACACCCCAATCAAAACCCAACACCCCGACCCAAACTACACAATATATCACCTACCAAATACCACTACACCCCAATCAAAACCCAACACCCCGACTCGAACTACACAATATATAACCTACCAAATACCACTACACCCCAATCAGAACCCAACACCCCGACCCGAACTACACAATATATCACCTACCAAATACCACTACTCCCCAATCAGAACCCAACACCCCGACTCGAACTACACAATATATAACCTACCAAATACCACTACACCCCAATCAAAACCCAACACCCCGACTCGAACTACACAATATATCACCTACCAAATACCACTACACCCTCCAACACTACGATCCACACGCAATTATTTATTTCCCATACACACCATTGTAACCGTAGCAGAATTTCATAATATGCGATTATTGAGACATAAAATAGCTGTGTTCTCGTGTATATCAATACACGCATGTAACAGCAAGATCCGCAACTAAACCACACCATATTACTGCTATAGTATAGTAACGGTTGATACCGTGTTAATTGAATTAGGCTAAAACAATATTGTAAGCATCCTAAAATTTGTAGACCGCCAACTATCCTGAAATTTGAAGACCACCAACTACCCTAAAATTTGTAGACCGCCAACTATCCTAAAATGTGTAGACCGCCAACTATCTAATAAAGTTTTGACCGCCAACTATCCTAAAATGTGTAGACCGCCAACTATCCTAAAATTTGTAGACCGCCAACTATCCCTAAAGTCTACGCTTGTGAACTGACAACTGCTACTGTGCTATATCTTTAGTATAAACAGTGGCGTAGCGAGGTCGGTTGGTACCCGGTGCGGCACTTAATTGTGTCACCCCCCAGAGGCGTAGCGACCCTTCCCGGGGACAAACTTTCAAATTTTCGATTTGCACCCCCCTCAAACTTTCGATTTGCACCCCCCCTCAAGTTTTCCTTTATATATTTTGCTATTTTCTGCCTTGGTGTCACCCCTAAATGGTGTCACCCGGTGCGTTCCGCACCCCCCCCCCCCCCTCGCTACGCCTCTGAGTATAAACACTCTCTTCATTGTGTTTACGTGCACACTTATTAATGCGCACATTTTGTATTCTTTACTCGATCTTCGCACTTTTAGCACGTTATAATACAAACAAAACGGATATATGTTTAAAAAGTTTGCATGGTAAAAAAATTGTGAAGTAGCTTTTGGTAAGTGAACAATAAACATTTGACTGGGATAAGATAAAGGTTACGTCTATACCAGACGACACATCAAATATAAATATCTATCGGTAGAAAATAACATTGTAACATAAATATAAGTGACTACGTATGATAAAAACAAAACAACTTTCCATGTTAAATGTAGGCCTATCTGACCTATCTTTTAGAACAATTCATTCTCTATAGATCTAGATCTAGATCTAGTCATTAATCATAGGATCAAATTATTTGTAACGTCGATCTAACTCAATAGTATGTTCCTCATTAAGTTATTGGCCAAGCATATATTTTGTACATGTATGAATTTAGACACATCATTAAATCACTAACTATAATAACAATAGGTAATCTATCGTTTTAGGTACGTCAAATCGCCCGAGACTAGTAATATTCGAGAAAGGTAGCTCATTAATATGGCTTTAATGTATCTATATATGTAATTCTCTTCTTGGAGACCATAGAAAACACCAAGCTGTGAGCGCCTCCTAGCAGCCCCCTCTTTTCCTCTCTAGGCATATCCCTACCATCCCCAACCCCACATGGTCTGGTGAGCTGTGGTTCACGCTAAATGTTTACAATCGTAAAGCCGGGTTTAGTGACGGCTATTAGGGGCATATAATTTAGTTTGAAACGATTTTAAACTTAGGGGAGGTAACTAAGAGAAGGCTGCTTTCACAGGGGGGGGGGTAGAGGTTGGGGGAAAGGAGGGTTTTAGTGTTTTAAAGCAAATATTTTCAATGGCAGCATTCAAATTATGAATTACTGAAAAGTAGAAAATAAAACAACTAAATAGCGGCTCGTATTATTATATTTTTGTGTCAAATATAATAGATAATTGAATAATAAACCAAAAGCAATGTCTAAATATATCAATATAGGACAGAAATCAACTTTAAACAGCCTTCTTTCGAGCAAGATTTGCTATATAACCAGCGGCCATCTGTAAGTTAGAGTGGTTTCCCCTGAATCTCTAAGAGGAGGCTGCTTTCATGGGAGGGGGGGTTGGGGTTGTGGAAAAGGAGGGGGGGGGGGGAAGGTTATCGTCCTTAACGAGCTACTGATATTGTTTTGAGGCAAATATTTTCAGTGTCAGCATTGGTACTGTCGAATTTCACATATTATGAATTACTGAAAAGTAGAAAATAAAACAATTGATAAGCGGCGTATGATACGCCGCGGGTTGGCTCGTTAATTATATTTTATCCCTGATTGTGTATAGTTTTATTCTTAAATTATGATTCACCTGATTTTAGTGTTTTTATTTATTAGGTTGTGTTTTCTGAATCATGAGCAGAGAGTCAGTTCTGAAGCGTCAGATGGGAGCATTACTCTATAAGACATGGCATCAACATAGACGCTCATACATAATGATTCTAGTGGAAATAGGTTCAGTACCTTTATCTTTCTCTCTCTCTCTCTCCCTGCCTTTATTCATATGTCTCTACTCCACAACTGGACAACTCCACTCGTTATCGATTGGTTAAATATATATATATATATTGGTCAAACAAATCGTGGCGATATGTCCCACAAATATTTTCCCAATAACCCGTTTTCACCCAGTGCCGATAAATATAAAATTATCAAGTTAAATACATTGTAATATGTAAAAAAATAGAGAGAGAAAGAGAGTAGTTCATCGAGATTATATATAAATATATATATATATATATATATATATATATATATATATATATATATATATATATATATATATATATATATATATATATATATATATATATATATGTATATATATATATGTATATATGTATATATATGTATATATGTATGTATATATATATATATGTATATATATATATATATGTATATTTATTTACTTATTTATTTATTTATTGATTTATATACATATATATATATATATATATATATATATATATATATATATATATATATATATACAAATGTATATAAGTAAATATATATATATATATATATATATATATATATATATATATATATATATATATATATACAAATGTATATAAGTAAATATATATATATATATATATATATATATATATATATATATATATATATATATATATATATATATATATATACAAATGTATATAAGGGGGGTTAATAAGTTTTGCCTAAAGCGCTAAATAACCTGGCGCCGGCACTGTATGTATGTATGTTTGTATTTATGTGTATGTCTATGCGTAGGTGTAGGTGTGTGTAAAGCTGTAGGTGTCTGTATGGGGGTAGTTGTAGATGTAATTGTAGGCGTTGACGTAAGTTTAGGCATAGGTATGGTCGTAGGCGTAAGCAAAAGCATTGGTAGAGGTATATGTATAGGTATATGAATTGGTTTTATATATGTATGCATGTATATTGCGGGGTAAATTAACTGCTGTACTGAAAATGGTCTTCGGTGTTAGGTGGAATAGACAGACAGAGAGACAGACAAACCGACGGAAGGCAGTCCAGCCGGTAGGTAGACTGGCAGTCAGTCAGACACAGACAATTTGTTCGTCTCTTGTGACCAGCTTTATAGACCTTCCTTCCTCTGTATGTCTAGTTTTCTGTCGTGCTTCAACTGACCGCTTCAAATTTGGCGCGTGGGTCAAGACCCAATGCTAATGCAATATAACATGATTTGACTTGATTGGATGCCTTATAAACGTTTTATGAAATAATTCAAATGTCCTAAAATTAGTTGGGTGACCTATTATTTATCGCACTGTTGTACGCTGATTTTTATGTGCATTTGGTGTGCAACAGTTTTAGTCATATTATTAAAAAATGTTAAAGTACTGAAAAGAAATGCAAAAAAAAAACGTTTTAACCCATATTCTGCTAGCGTCCCACTTTTTTGGAAATCTCACCGCTTGCCACAGATTTACTTGAACGTGTACATAGACGAACAGAAAATATTTGTATTTTAAATTCTTGCATTGATTCAGTTTTTCCATATCTGATGTCTTTTCTGTTGGCCTACACGTTCTATGAGCAATCAGCAACGTTTGGATTTGATACGTTGTATTTAAATAAAGAAGTATTGGACAAGAGTCGAAGCTGGCATCCCTTGAGCTATTTTCCCAAGGAAACGGCTTACTCCGACATGATGCGTATCGGAAGAGAACCCCTTACACGTACGTATTTCTATTTTAAGTCCCTTTTACTGGTATGTGTCTTAACACCAAGTCACTGTAGTACTGTGTAGGCTTAAGTAATGGCGCGTACTGGGGTATTTGTCTATTGCTCTATGGCGGACAATTTTTGGCATAATATTTCAGATTTAATGTCAAATATTGTTCTTATAAGAAAATTATATTTTAAATATATTTTAAATTAGACTTCCCAGCCAGACGCTACACTACCCTTTGTGAATAAAGTAGGTGTAAAGGACAATGACTTGTATGTAAGCAGCATATACAAAGCGCTACAATAAAGTAGGTGTAAAGGACAATGACTTGTATGTAAGCAGCATATACAAAGTGCTACCCATGTATTGGGAATATATTAAAGTTCCAATTAAATTTCTAGACGCAAATTTTGAGAAAATAAATATAACTCTAAACCAATCTCTAAACATTACCATAACAACGACAACAACAAAAAACACAATTAATATTACAAACAGAAGCATGAAAATGAAGATAAAGATGTATTGAACGTGAATGTCAACGTAAACGTAAACCTGACTATAAACATAACTACAGTTGTAAACGTAATCGTAATCTTAAGCATTAGGGGGATATGCTCCGGGTTTTTTTTTTTTTGTTTTACAATTTAAGATCTAAAGACTTTTGAATACTTTTACCATGTTGGGCACATATAAGTAAGTATTAAGCAGCAAAAATGTATAAAATCCCAAAAAACAAACCTCCGCCACTTAGAATTTTAAGGGATTTTTGAAAATGCGGAGGCTTTTTATTCATGCACTTATAGCAATCAAATTTAATTGCTTATATTTCAGTATATATTAAAACTTTTGTCACCACAACTTTTTGAAATAGCTACTAGAAAATTTTTTACACGGTTTAAATAACGTTCCCTTTTTAGTATTCAATAGTTTCAAAATGTGCATATTATTTACCACAAACTTCCACGCTATTTATAGATGAAATATAACAGGCGCTATGCTGATAGCGGTATTTTTTTCTAATCCGAAACCAAGAGCCATATCCGGACCTCAAACTAAATCTATACATTGAACCGGTATAGAAATTGATCTGGAACTAAAGTTGAATCGGAAACGGTAATTTATCTCGAACCAATTTACAACGGCGTAGCGAATCCTCCCAGCGCCCAAGGCGAGCTTTCAATTTACCCCACCTATATATATATATATATATATATATATATATATATATATATATATATATATATATATATATATATATATATGTATATATATATATATACATACATATATATATATATATATATATATATATATATATATATATATATATATATATATATATATATATATATATATATATATATATATATATATATATATATACATCCATATATATGTGAGTTTGTGTATGTGTGTGTGCGACAGTCCAGAAAAACATTTAATAATTACTGTGTTTGATTTTTGTTCCCTAAAACTTAATCGACGCCGATTCAATTCCCCTTAAGATGCGTAGCAAACAATCAGAAAATGTATTGTTCACATTGGAATAGGACATGAGTATTTGGTTGATTAGTTGATTGAATAATTAAACAAGCTAGAACAAACAAACTGGAATCCAATGGAAAAAACATTTTGAAGTCTTGGAGTCTGCAGATGCGCGCTGCCTTCTCGCACATAGTCAACAGCTAATGCATAACACATTGCAAAGGATGAAGAAGCAAAAACTGGTTTAATGATAATGGTACCACCCATGATGTACAGATTACAATCAGCAGCGACTACATGCGTTTTAACATTCTAAGACAATGCGGAATTTAAATGCATTGTAAAAAAAAACTCAATCAGGATTTATATAGGGGTCGGCGTGGTAGAGTCGGTAAAGCTCAAGGTTGCTAAACCGAAATGTCTCGAGTTCGAACCCTCGTGCAGATGAGGCTCGTTGTTGCTGGGGACAGCCACTCTTCTAGGAGAGACAACACCAAGATCAAAAAACTGCTGCCTTGAAATTCGAAAAAGACTCGAATTCAAATCCTCTGGCAGATAAGGCTCGATCCCTTCCAACACTAAAATTAAGAACGGAGAAGAAGAAGGATTTATAGCTTAATGTGAAGTATCTTTTACTGTATGGCTGAGAGGTAGGTTATAGATAGTGGAGAATGAAAAAAGAGTAAAAAAATTAAGTGTTTAAGGCACAATATCAGAAAGACAGTAAATAACATCAGTAAGCAGATGCTGGTGTTATGTCCACATGGAAAGAGGAAAGAAGGAGACCAAAAAAGTCATGAAGGAAATCGTTTGAAATAGAAATGGGGGAAGGAGGGGGGGGGGCTGGATTATTAGGGTTCGATCTTCGAAAGAATTAAAAAGAAGAAAAATCAAAAGAGTTTAGAGCAATGTTTCTTAACCTAGGTTTCATCGATCCAAGAGGTTCCGTTAGTCGGTTTCATGGCTTCAGCGGAGGTCAACACACACACGCCCGATATTATTTACGCTCAGATTTGATCAGTGTGATAATAAAACTATTAACAAGGGTTCAGTTACTGCGCATATGAAACTGGTGGAGTTTGATACCTCCACAACGGTTAAAAAAACACTGCTTTAGAGTGTAGTTTGTCAAAAGTGCAAGCTAATTAGGTTTACTTTTAGTCGTCTATTACAGTTTTCAATTATCAGTTGAACAACAAAACAAAGTAACAAAGCAGTAGCAGTCGCCGTGTTATACCATCATTTCGTTTAGCAAATCTAGTGTCCTTACTTATGTGAAAATCGCAGTACTAGTACTTCTTGTGAATCAAGCAATCAAAATATGATTTATTCGGTACACAATACTAATTTTCTTGGCTCTTAAAATTTCGGCAAAGAGTATCGCCTTTTACCCTCCCGCTCCAACCGAATGCTAACCCTAACCCTAAGAATCCGTGATAATTATTTCTCTTTAATACTGTGATCTCTCACGTCAATAGAATCGTAAGGATCGTGGAAAAACTAGTCGCGTAATAATTTACAAAAATGGCTGGTGAAATCCTACATTACGCGTTACATTTGTTTTCTATTCTATGCGTTAAAAGAGTTTTCTACCCATCAATCCAGTACAAATCCTAGCCATTTTCGTTTGGCAAAACTGCACCTTAAAAAGAGCTTTTAAGTTTTTCTTTCTCTACCCCTTCTAACGCCTTTAGGGGCGGCACCAAGGCTGCCGACCTCCCGCCCCTCCCCCACCTCACTTACGCCTTTATTAATTTAACAAGAAAACGGAAACTTTTTTCCGGTTGGAAAATTAAGCCTGAACATTGACCGGTACAGGACATTTCACCAGAAACGGCAATTTAACTATCACCGCCCTAATTCTTTATCTAAGCCTTTAAACCGGATTCGGAACTTTAATCGGAAACGAAAATAAACCGGAACCCATTACTTAACTTCTGTTTGAAATTTCCTAACCTGGATTTGATCAGGAAATTGGACCGGAGCTGGGTTTATTTTTCATGTCATAAGTTATATCTGAGCAAGATCAGGAAATTGAACCTGAACTCAAAATTAAAATGGAACTGGAATTTTAACGAGACCTGAAGCTTTTAATGGAACAAGCACGTTAACTTGAAATGGAAACGAAACTAGAACACGAACATTTACTGGACCATAACTTTTACCAGAATCAGATTTTTAATATCAAACAAACCCTTAATCGTTAGCACAACAGTAAGGAAAACAAAAGAAAACAGGAATTTTACCAGAAATTTTTACTTGACTTGAACATGATCTTTAACCGAAAACGAAACAGCTTTCGGAAATTTAACCGAAAACGAAACAGCTTTCGGAAATTTAACCGAAAACGAAACAGCTTTCGGAAATTTAACCGAAAACGAAACAGCTTTCGGAAATTTAACCGAAAACAGAACTTAATCCCAAATGCTTTTGTCTGTAGTGTTTTTATCTATCGTCCGTTATAGATCCAGCTTAAATGGAAAATATTTCGAGCAAACTGTCAGTTTAAATATGACAAATGGGAAGTTACTTATTTCACACAAATGTGAAGTTACTTATTTCACACAGCATAGAAAGGACTAGTACCAGATGAAAGGCTCAACGTTTATAACAGAGATTTTTTTTCATTTATGCTTATCTATTTTTTTAACATTCAAGATCCCGAGCATCTAGCATTCAATTCGCTCAAAGAGGCCGAGGAGTTCATGGAACAAGTTTCTATGTATCGTCACATAGTCCAGTTTGAGCGCTCCACAAATGAATCTATATTAACCTACACAGTTTTGTTAGACAATGCAAAGACACCAACAGATGTGTTTCTTGATTGTTTTAGTAAGTACTCATGGTAAAATTTTGGTTTGAAAGACAAAGAATATCTACGTCATGCAATAGCTATAATCTTATATTAAGTTTCATTGAAGACTCATTGATGTCAATTTTTCCCTCACATTTTATAAACATTTGCATCTTATGTTATACCCCATATTTTATTATCAGTCACATGTGTTATAATACATTTTCATTTTAAAAATTAAATCATATTATACTAGCATTCGCAAAATAACAGAAACATTCGTGTGCTCATACACAAAAACAGATGTACATTTACTTAAAAACAGATTTTTTTACACACAAATAAAACATCAACCCAGTAACCTAAAACATTTTTTTTTCCTTTTTCGCTGCTACAGAGATATATCCATGAGAAATTATTTTAACTATCGTCATTACTTATCTCATAGATAAATTTTGATCCTTCGCTTTCTCTTAAAATAATATTAACCAATCTTATTTTCGGTCTCAAGTTAACAATTAAAACTTAATCCGTTAAATTTAGACGACCATGCTTACAGAGACGGTCATAAATATCAGAGACTAATATTTGACCATTCTTATTTTAGGAAAAAAACGATTTAATCGAAAACAATTGTTGTAATCTTAAACTGTTACTTATCTCTTTTTAGAAGAATCTGTTGATTATTTGACTACAACTCAACTAGTGATAGCTCAAACCTACATTCGTTATTGGAACTTAAAGCTGGGCAAAACTAATAATGCTGACATTCAAATCTCCATGCAAGAGTTGCCTCATCCTGGCCATTTTGTCGACACTTCCGGTAACGTCATCTTACTGCGACTTCTCTTTCCGTTCTACTTTATTTGGCTAGCAGTGTTTACGTCCAAATGGATCGTTGACGATGATTTAATGCGATATAAGGTAGGAACAAAACAGTTTGTTACATAGAAGTCTTTTAAACTGTCTGTACCAATTCAGCTTTCAGCACCAGTAATTTGTCTTAAGTAGATATTTAAGTTTCTATCTTAAGGGCCGTTTAAATACTTGTTCTATGTTTGGCACATGAAAGTAATTATTAAACTGCAGAACAGCGAAAAAAGCGTGTAAAAATAAAATTGATTATCATGAAAACCAAAAAAAAAAAAAAAAAAAAAAAAAAAAAAAAAAAAAAAAAAAAAAAAAAAAAAAAACATCCGCCATTTTGAATTTCTCGACACGTTTAAAAAGCTAAGACTTTTTAATTGTATGCACTTATAGCAATAACATTTATACATCTTCTACTCCAGTATATATCAAACTCTAGTAACGACAATTTTTTCATAGGGCTACTGGTCACAATTCTACAAGGTCCAACAAAATGCGAGAATTTTAAAAGTTAGCATATTTATTTTTTCTGCCATAAACTTTTTGTCTATGAAAGCGATCAAAATTCCTTTACAATAAAATTTTTTATTATTACTTAAAGAACAAATAATACTGAAGATAAGGCGGGAATCGAATTATTAATAGAAAAGTGTAGTAGTCTTTTTAGTACATTGCGAAATGAGAAAAAAAAGCAAAAACTAACACAAGTAGACCTGGAAAATAACAGATATGTATAATTTGTAAGGCCTATTGAAAGCTTCAGGTGTTTTCGACATAAAGGAAATATGAATAATGTCAGATATCCAATAATGTCAAGTAAAATTTCATGGCGGATACTGATCTTTTCGTACAGAAAGTAGGATTGGGGGGGGGGGGGAAATGATATTTTTTTCATTAATAAGGTCATAGGAATCTTAGTTTATACACTTTGTGAGTTCTTGTAGGTTTATGTGTCAGTAGCCTTATAGCATGCTTCATAACAAGAACATCGCTATTTGAGATTGCGAGTGATGTTATGTTTCTTTTTCATCAAACCACCAAAATGAAAAACGTGCTTTGTCTTTAGGTCATTGTTTTGCAAGTTCACTTACGCTTCAATTTTAGTCTATCGCCATACATGTAAGATTTGGGTTCAGCTAGTCACGTTCGGGAATAATATTTTATATTTTGTTAGACGACCAAGTTTCCCACTGGAAAATGGTCAGTCACCAAATAATATTTTTTTCGTATATTATATCCTAATTTAACCTATTCAATTGCTAATTAACAGACTGTAGTATGAAAGATTTAAAGGCCTATCATACTTCAGTAAAAATTCAATTATTAAATGTTTCTATAGGCCCATTTTTTTTTTAATAATGGATTTTGATTTCACCAAACTTTTCTTTAAAAAAGCCCAAATTCTACTTTATTAGTTAAAACAATGTATTTGGTTTGACAGAGATTCCAGATCTTATAGATCTAAAAACAAAATGACAACTATTTTAACTTGTGAGGAAATTAATACTCCATCGAATAGTAAAATGCGTCAGTTTTTTTGGATTAAATTAGTATAAACATCGTCTAAATAATTAGCAATTTAGGAGGTACTTCTTTTGTCCAAGTTTGTGCATACGGTCTAGCCATATTATCGTTGAGCATACAAAGCATTATCCAGATGTACATATCCTAAGTACTGTCAAAACATTTTGAACATGACCCGCTGTTTTTCACATTAATTACAATGTTAGCATAAAATAATATGACCGGTCAGCGTTGACCGCTTTACCGATTTTTCCCAGATATAGCACGTCTTTCCTGGCATCAATGGGCACTGGTCTGCCACCTCTCAAAGTATCGGATGGGGGGGGGGGAGGGGCAGGTTCGTTTGGAAAAATTCGCTTTTGAATAATAGCTAGTGTAAAGATAACTTAATTCGCGGTCGCGTTTTAGCCCTCTGCTATTGCCAAGAGCAGGGGTCGGCAACCTTTTGAGACGGAAGAGCCAAAAGTTAAGATTTACAAAATTTCCCAGCTTTTAGAGGGCCACTAACATTTTATTATAAAAGTTTATTACTTTATTAGGATTAGGTATATAAATAGCTTTAAAAAAGAAAAAACATTTATTTATAGAAAAACATGTTTCTCCCAAAACGTATTAAAGTATTTTCGCTAACTCGGCAATGATAAAATTAGTAATCAAATAATATACCAATAGGACAATCCCAGTCCACTTTAGAAGATATGGTGAAGGGTGGAAGCAGGCGTTGTAGCTGAAATAGCAATATAAACATAAAGTGATATATATATATATATATATCTGTACCTTTGTCTACCCTTGGCGTTGAAATATCACTTTATGTTTATATTGCTACTTTAGAAGATAATAATTTTCTTTGTTTACGGACACCACCCCCTCAAGATGTGTCTCCCATTAGACAGGCATTAACTGGCTGGGGTGTCGGTTTGATTATTGCATCTGTAACGTTTACCTATCTACCAGCCAGATAGATGGTGAACGTCCCCGGATTCTTTTTCGGGGTTATATGCAAATGACTTAAAGCCTAAATGAATGAACACTAACTCAACAACACACTAGGGCTCGACTTCGATGTCTAGGGAAAACTAGTGATACTATTGAAGTTAACAACTCATTCAATCTGCATACAACCTTTGATAAGCGAACACAGTTGTGGCAGAACACTAGGTTAAACGAGATAAAATATTTAATTTAGAAAATAACAAAACACAACTTACAAAGCGTAAGAAAAAATACTATCACAGATTTTAACACTGTATAAAAATAGCCACAGGTCACACAACACTGCTATAGCTTCAAGAATCACTTGGCGACAAGTAATATTATACTAGAATACTAAAACAGCTTAAGAAAGCATAGCACACTCAGGACTTAAGTTCTCTCACGTTCAAATGGTCAGAATCTATTGCCGGACAAAATGGACGGCCTGGACATAATGGACCGTTTGATCAAGGTAGACTGCCTCGTGTTGCGAGTGTGCGATCCAGTTAAAGACTTATGCAACAGGGGAGGTTATCCTCAACTCATGTAGCCATTGGTTGGGATGGTCATCTGATCAGAATCAATCAATCAGATCTTGATGGAAAATTTCTGGGTCCTAGACACCCTTAATAAGACAGTGGAAAATTCCCGGTAGTTGCACCATCAATCCATATAAGGTATTATACAATGTCAAAATAAAACATTACTGGACCTAAGTAGGTCACACATCGGTCACTTCTCTCCTTTGGTTCTCACCAGACGTATCTTCCACCCCACAGAGCCCAGTGTAAACTCGTACCCACCCGTCCAGTGCCCGGCTTGACCGTAGGAAGCTAATAATTTTAAAAAAATACTTCGTCACTCAGGTCAAATTAATGCATACTAACAGGTAGAGAAATGCATTCTGTAAAAATTACATTCTCCATTTCTCGATATTCGAATAAGTCGGCACTTTGACAGTGGCAAGCATGGAATTGTCGTCACGGGGCTGGCTAGAGCACGGCTGTGGGGCTGGGCCTGGTGCCCAAGCGGCTTTCATAAATAATTAGTTCTATTTGTGCATGGAACTGGAGAGCCGCATCTAGTCATCCAAAGAGCCACATGCGGCTCGCGAGCCGCAGGTTGCCGACCCCTGGCCTCGAGTGATAGATTTCCCATACGGTGTATTCATTTATCAAAGCATATGTAAGAAAGAAATACCCAGATTTACAGACCTAAAGATTATATAAGGCGCCTCTCATTCATGGTCACTTTGTATCCCTCGGTGAGGATGTAGAGTCTGACCTATTTGTTCCCGTCTTCTATTCACCTTACGCCCGTACCTGTAAAATTTTAGGCGCCTGCAAGAAGAAGAAGGGTCAAAATTGACTTTGGCTGATCGGAGCTATATCGAGAAAAAAACTTCCTTCGTAGGAACATCTTCATAACTCCTGAGGTCGTAGACCGACCCTCGGAGGGTAGCAAAAACAACTAATATATATTTGGGAAAACTCAGGAAGGGCTTTAGAAGTGACCGGTCTAAGTTTTCCTAATATAAACATTCTTAAATTTGTGAAAAACGATGACTATTTTCAAAACAATGTTTAAAAACTGGCTCTGTACATCTGGCTCATTTTTTTTCATAGACCTGGGTAAATGAATGGACCGTATGGAAAATGTATTGGTCAGACTCTGGTCGCACGGCGAGGGCTAAAAAGTGACCGCAAGTGAAATTCTTCTATCAGCTATATACCCAAAAACAAATTCTCACTTAGGAACCCGTTGAAAACTCTTGAGGAAGAACATGGGCCAAAGGGGTCAGGAAAAAAATAGCGCTACCCTCGGGAAAACTCCGGAACACTGTTTTAACAGACCAGATGCCATATTTCCTTATAAAAACATAGTACTGTTTTTATTTTAAAAAATACACACATCTAGACGTACATACCCAATCATAACTCCTGAGGTCGTAGAATTACCCGCGAGAGCTACTAAAAAATACGCGTTATCTTCGTGAAAATGTCAGATGGGCTTTAGAAGTGACCTGTCCGAATTCCCTATATAATCAATGTCGATTTGGTTCATTTTTTTCCGTAGACCGGGATAAATGAATGAGCCGTATGGAAAAATTACCCGTCAGCTTCTTCTTGCACAGCGAAGGCTAAACAGTGACGACGAGTAATATTCTCATTATAGGTGCCATATAGCGAAAAAAAACTTTTGCCGAAAGGCCCCCTTGATATTATGTGAGGTTGTAGAAAAACATCGATGGGTTTCAGAAAAAACTCGCCACATCTGAGAAAAAAACATGTAAATCCTTCAAAACGGACCAGTCGTATTTCCCTATATAATCATTGTAATTTATTCTAAAAACAGTAATTTTAACCAAAGAGTTTAGGTACTAAACCTCTGTACACCTGGCTGATTTCTTGCATGTATTTAGATAGATGGCTAGGCCGAATTGGGAAAAATGTCGGTCAGACTCTAAGCCCTCGATAAGGGCTAAAAAATGACCACGAATGAAATTATCCTTATATGAGAGAAATATACAAATAATTAATTGCCGAACGACTTCCTGCTCCCCCCCCCCCCCCCCCCACCTTGATATTTTGTAAGGTCGTAGACCGACCCTGGAAGGTAACAAAAAATCATTATGTTCGTCGGAAAAATCTGATACGGCCGTTAGATTTATACAGATACCCTATTTTCTTATCGAAGCATAGCATTTTTTACTTTCTCGTATATACGAAGTATAGAGAAAGTCTTGTAATCGTGCAATAAAAAAAATCGAGATTTTTACAAATCTCGATGTTTTACATCTCACTGATACGGAAAAACATATTTTTGCAATCTTGTCCGTATGTCTGTGTGTCTGTGTGTGTGTGTGTGTAAACACGATAACTTGAGTAAGGTTACAGCTAGGTGGATGAAATTTCATATATATCTATTTTATCAAAATCGTAGATCCGTATCAACTTTTGAGCGATTTCCGATAACCAGAAGTGGTACTTTTTCTACTTTGAGTTTTTCAAAAGCCTATAACTTGAGTACTATTTCAGATAGATAAATGAAATTTCACATGTAAGTAACAAATCTAATTCTCTTCGTTCTGTCAAATTTTGAGTAATTTACGTTGACGGGAAGTACTAATTTACGCTATTTCCGATTTCTCAAAAACGCATCTAAATTTATAAAGTACTAATAATATTGCGCAACATTATGAACATCTTTATTCGGCGTTCGCTTGGTTAAAATGGATTAAAAATCACAAGTATAACCCGAGTTCCCATCCCCTGTTGTTTTATATAAGAATATTCGAAAAAGTTTAGAGGAGATAACTCCCGGGTTTTTTTTTATTTACTTAACTCAAATTATGCGACCATCGGTGATGAAGAGGCTTAAGGGCGTTCTACAGACTTGGATCCCTGATTTGTACTGGATACTTTGTGAATAGCTTGCTTTACTCTCTCTCCCTCTCTCTCTCTCTCTCTCTCTCTCTCACTCTCTCTCTCACTTTTTTTTCAGGCCACGTTTTATACATTTATTCAATCAGATTATTGAAGAAGAAAGTGACTTCTTTGTTATTAAAGGTTAAAATATCAATTTTATACTGTTAAGATATTTGTATTAAATTGGCAATAGTGCTAAGTTTTATTATTTTATTATATTAATTACTAGGTATGCTGCCGAGCTTCGCTTAGGGTTTCAAAAACATTGATAATTTTAATGTTTAATTAATTAGTAATTGGCTGTTATGTGTAGTGCTTACGTTTAAACAAGAATGCTAATTTTAGAGAAATTGTTGTTGTTATTGCTGTTTGTTGTTTATGGCCCGTTTTCAGAGAGATTGATGTGATGTTCGCAATATATGACTCAAAAGGTAATTAGAACTACAGAGTTTCCCTGAACAATATAACCCATAACTGATATTACATTGAAATTTAAAATTAATTTCTACAAATTAGAATGCACTTCTTAATTTACAATTTTATTTTTTTACTGAAATAAATGCTATAATTCGTCATTTTCGGTTTAGGTTTAAAATTGTATAAAATTGTTTGAAAAATAACTATTTTAAAAAGTTATCTCCCTTGTAAATTGAACGAATAACTTAGTCTTTGTTTACTTTTTCCACAGATAGTTGCTATGCTTATATAAGAAAATACGGAATCTAGAAAATTTTAAAGACCATAATGGTTTTTTTCCGACAAGAAAAAAAACACCTTTTTATTACACTCCAGGATCGGTCTATGACCTCATTAAATATCAGGGGGATCGTTCGGCAAGTTTTTTTTTTAATTTATAGGTTGTGTTAGAAGAATTTCACTCGTGGTCACATTTTAGCACTCGCCGTGCGAGCAGAGGCTGACCGATACAATAAGGCCGATTCATTTACTCAGCTCTACGCAAATAATGAGCCAGATGTACCGAGACAAAATTCTAAAACATTGTTTTGAATATAGTCATCGTTTTTCACCAAATTAACAATGTTCAAAAAGGAAATTCGGACCGGTCAGTTCTAAAGGCCTTCCGGAATTTTCCCGACCATAACGCCTATCTTACAGTGACCCCTGCGGGTACATCTACGACCTCAGGAGTTATGAATTGGTTTGTACGACCAGATATTTGTATTTTTTTTTTTACAAAAACGGTAGTATGTTTTTATAAGAAAATATGGCCTCTGGTCAGTTAAAAGACTGTTCCGGAATTTTCTCGAGAGTAGCACAATTTTTTTTCCCTACCCCCTTGGTCTGATGTACATCTCCAAAAGGTTCCTACGTGGGAATTTTTTTTCGATACATAGCCCATGTAAGACGCCGGTCAGACGAGGTCCGTTTTGACCCCTCTTCGTAGACTTTTCGGCCGACCGGCACCGGCCCCCGAGTTCTTTTAACCCAAGACAGGATCCTGCCAAATTTGACGCGATTGCTGCGCCTGGAAGTGCCATATCAGGCACCGACCACTTTGCTTTATATATAGATAACACAGCTTATGTAAAGGGTAAGAATTTAGGAAATTGCTTCTCGTAAACCTAAGCGAAAGCATGCAGTACGCCCAGTCTATATATATAATTTTCTTCATGCACACTCAGGGGTCTCCAAACTTTTCAGCCCGAGGGCCGCATTAACTATCAAATATAAGTTCGGGAGCAAGAGTTTCTTCCAGGCATCTCTTATATATATATATATATATATATATATATATATATATATATATATATATATATATATATATATATATATATATATATACATTTCAAGTGCCCCCCACCCGAGATAAACGTCTGAAAGAAACACTGTCGGGGACCGACAACACACATTTGAGGTCCAAGTTTGTTCTCAGATTGTTCTTCATGTAGGCCTACTTCATTCTTGATAAAGGTTGTATGTTGTCCTAAAATTTGGAAAGTATTATGATGCAAAAGTTTTATTATTAGGAAAGTCTTCCTTGGATAAATAGTAATAAACCCACCCGCACTTCTTTGAACCTTCAACATTCATTTTTTTTTGTGGAAAAAAGATCTTCGCGGGCCGGATCAGAAGACCTCGAGGGCCGCATCCGGCCCGCGGGCCGTAGTTTGGAGACCCCTGATGTACACCATAGAAAACACCAAGCCGTAAGTGAGCCTAGCAGCCATCTCTCTTCCTCTCTAGTCATATCCCTACCACCCCCACCCCCACATGGTCTGGTGAGCTGTGGTTCACGCTGAATGTTTGCAATCTTAGATCCGTGTTCAGTGATGGTTATTAGGGGCAGATAATTTAGTTTGAACCAATTTTAAACTTCGGGTAGGTAACTAAAAGGAGGCTGCTATCAGGGGAGGGGGGGGGGGGGTTCTGAATAACGATATTTCTATGAATTTATTGATGTCTATTAATATTTTAATTTATTTTACTTTTTAACACACACAAAATTTTCAACATAAGCGCATATTTCGGAATCCTACACATATTGCAGATTTTTTGCTTTTGTGTTTCCGAAAATAATAATATAAAGTTTAATTACATAATTACATAAAGGTTCAAACATGAACATAGGGTAATTTTTAACAGAATATAGATATAATTACGAAACTAATTCTTGAAATTAAAAATCAAAACTTGAATGTACCTTTATGCTTTTTCCAAATATTTGAGTCCAATTAAGTGTAACAAAAATGTGCGCAGTTATTCGACATCAAAAAGATAAATCAAGCATTCAACCAAATAGGAATTTTAAAAAAAACTATATCGCGATTATCATTGAACAATTATTATATTTTGTTTTTCTCTAGCATTCAATGTCGATTCTTGGCCTCAATAAAAGTGTCTATTGGATGAGTTGGTTGATCATCCGTTGCATGATGGGACTAATTCCAACATTTATTACTTTGTACATGATGACAAGCACCGAACCTCATAGCACCCTGCTAAAACACGAGAATTCAATTGGTGTCTTGTTTTGGCTGATACTGACCAACGTAAACACCGTCTCTTTCGGTTTCATCGTTTCCCTTATAACTATCTCGGGTAATTACTTTATCCTTCTATCTGTAAAATACAAATGTATAATCCATCCATCCACCCATCCATCCATCCACCCATCCATCCATTCATCCATCCATCCATCCATCCATCCATCCATCCATCCATCCATCCATCCATCCATCCATCCATCCATCCATCCATCCATCCATCCATCCATCCATCCATCCATCCATCCATCCATCCATCCATCCATCCATCCATCCATCCATCCATCCATCCATCCATCCATCCTTCCATCCATCCATCCATCCTTCCATCCATCCATCCATCCATCCATCCATCCATCCATCCATCCAATCATCCATCCGTTTCTCCATTCATCCATTCATCCATTCATCCATTGATCCATCCATCCATCCATCCATCCATCCATCCATCCATCCATCCATCCATCCATCCATCCATCCATCCATCCATCCATCCATCCATCCATCCATCCATCCATCCATCCATCCATCCATCCATCCATCCATCCATCCATCCATCCATCCATCCATCTATCCATCCATCCATCAATCAATCCATCGATTCAACCATTCATCCATTCATCCATTCATCCATTCATCCATTCATCCATTCATCCATTCATCCATTCATCCATTCATCCATTCATCCATTCATCCATTCATCCAATTATCCATTCATCCATTCATCCATTCATCCATTCATCCATTCATCTATTCATCCATTCATCCATTCATCCATTCATCCATTCATCCATTCATCCATTCATCCATTCATCCATTCATCCAATTATCCATTCATCCATTCATCCATTCATCCATTCATCCATTCATCTATTCATCCATTCATCCATTCATCCATTCATCCATTCATCCATTCATCCATTCATCCATTCATCCATTCATCCAATTATCCATTCATCCATTCAACCAATCATCCATTCATCCATCAACCCATCCATCCAACCATCCATACGTCAATCAAGCAATCCATCCATTTAACCATTCACCCATTCATCCATCCATTCATCCATCCATCCATCCATCCATCCATCCATCCATCCATCCATCCATCCATCCATCCATCCATCCATCCATCCATCCATCCATCCATCCATCCATCCATCCATCCATCCATCCATCCATCCATCCATCCATCCATCCATCCATCCACCATCCATCCATCAATCCATCCATCCATCCATCCATCCATCTATCCATCCATACATCAATCAATCAACCCATCCACCCACCCACCCATCCATTCATGTATTAAATAGGCTTGTTTTCTTACAACATATTATCTATTATCTAGGCTGGTTTCCTAACGTTATAGCATTTATAACTTATTTGGCCGTGTGCTCTATTTCAACTCTGATCACCCTGGTCAAATCACCTGTATTATCTAACATCTTCGGCACTTTCATTTATTATATTGGTATCAGCGTATGCCATGAGGCCATCGTCTTACAGAAGTTCAGCTTACAAGGTAGGTAGTCTAGGTACAAAATACTTAGTGAATATCTTGGGAAAACATGAGACACTGCAATATGTGTCGCCTTAAATGCATTGGTGTCACAATTAAAATATCTAAATTAAAATATCGGAATATATGTGTAGAGGGTAAATTTTTATTTTTATACCAGGGGTATATGACGGGAGGGGAGTTATATTATGATTTTAGTTTTAACAAACACATACATCACTATGTACCGATACGCAACATATTATATCATGATTTCAGTTATAACCAACACATACATCACTATGTACCGATACGCAACATATTATATCATTATTTTAGTTTTAACCAACACATACATCACTATGTACCAATACGCAACATATTATATCATTATTTCAGTTTTAACCAACACATAACATCACTATGTACCGATACGCAACATATTATATCATTATTTCAGTTTTAACCAAGTACCCAATCTAACAGATGCGAAAAACAAACAGAAACAAACATTTTCCATTTCACTTCATAAAACAATTAATAAACCCATCTTTTTAACATAAAATTTTCAATTAGACAAGAAACCTTAATCAATCCATCTCACTAAACTATGCATTATTAATTTTTACTAGAAAGCTTAATTAACTCATGACACTACTATATTTTCAATTTGATAAGAAAATGTAATCACCCCATCATGCTAAACTTAAATTTTTCAATTGGAAAAGGACATTTTGAATAAACCTATCATTCTATACTTTAACTTTTAGTTGAATGACATCAAAGTGTACTGAACTCAATAACTAGCTCAAAGGTAAATAACTGGTTTTCTATGATTTGTTTCAACAGACAACGATCATGTTGCCAGCCATTTTCACTACCCATTCTCCATGAAACAAGGCATGATCTTGATGACGTGTAATACACTCTTTAACTTGCTCTTTACCTGGTATCTGCAGACAATAATATCCGGTGAATTAGGTTTACAGAAGGCTCTATTCCATCTCTTCAGTGTAAGTAATAAGAATAAACTATAGTTTGTTGTAAATACCTTAAGCAATTAAATACAGTGTTTACATTGATAATAATACTTGATCATAATTTATAAACCAGCGTTATAAAACAGCACGATTTGGTTATTTCTTAGAAGTCATCATAATGTAGATTTTCTCTGCAAAATATTTATAGAAAAAAGATGGATAAGTGAATATTACACAAAAAAGATTTCGTCTCTCGGTTAAAAGACAAAATTTAAGTCTTGTGTTATTACTTGTGCATGATAATTACAGGCAAGATTCTGGTTAAAAGATAAAACAATCCAGTTTTATGAACTAGCTCCTCAACACCAAAAGTATATCCAGCCATTGCTATCAGATGAAACTGAAGAAATTGTTACTAAAAATGTAGTCAAGGTAAAAATTTATACATATATATATATCTAATATATAAAGCTCAATTCTGTATGTAACATGTAATAAGTTTGTTTGTCGTTGACATACTTCTATGGATTTAAGTGTTAGACTATTATCGTGCTCATAGTCTAAATTTATGAGTTAAAAAATTACTATTGAAAGTGTTGGGAAATAATTTTCATTTTTCAAACTGATAATAATAATTGTCGGCATGTTCATTAAACATCATTTTAAAAAAATATCATCTTTTACAAAAATTCTAATTATGTCTGAAAATTATTTATATTTAGTCCTTTAGCACTTACTTCCCTTTGATAAATTAGGAAAACACAATTACTTCCCTTTATAAAACATTGCATTAGTGGAAAAGAATTTACTTTTTATTACTTTGTTTTGGTGTTGGGAAAACAATAATTACATAATTAGCGGGGATTGATCAAGTGCAAATGTTGTAGGTATTTTACGGTTAAGCTTGGAGTATTATAATTGTTCATTAAATTGAAACAGCCGCGTCCGCCGGCGCCCCACCAGGGTTCAATTTGGCGCTCTGTGCTATCCTGTGAGCGCTATGGTGCATAATTTCGCTTTAAACAGTGCGATAGAGTATGGATAAGAAAGGTTACTATAGTCTTTAAGTGAATCGAATCCGGGCGTCCTCTGGCGCCCAGACAGGGTGCTATTTGGGGCCCCGGGCCTCCCGTGTTCGGTTAGGCGCCTACGTTCGTTTAAGTGAGTGCAAAAGACTATGAATAAGTTGGGGTACTATAGAAGTTTGTTAAGCTGAAACGGGCGATTCCGCCCCGGGTCAGACTGTGAGCACTTTGCGTTTATGTTCGCGTTAGTGTTTTCTTTGTGTTTAGGTTGGGTCTGCGTTAGTGGTTGCGTTTTGATTTGGTTCGTTTTTGTTCTTTCTTTTTTCATTTTCGTTTGTGTTTTTTTTTTGGGTTTGTATTTGTGTTTGTGGTTGGTTATGCGTTTGGATTTGGTTTGTTTTCGTTTTCTTTTTCATTAGTGTTTTTTTCTTTGGGTTTGTGTTTGTGGTTGGTTTTGCGTTTGGATTTGGTTTGTTTTCGTTTGCTTTTTCGTTGTTTTTTCTTTGTGTTCGTATTGGTGTTATGGTTGTGGTTGGGTTTGTTGTTAGGTTTTTGTTTTCGTTTGTATTTGTAATTGTGTTAGCGTTATGTTTGCGTTTTGTTGTTTAGGTTTTGGTTGATTGTGGTTCGGGTGGGCAATGCCGGGTTTATGATGATTAATAAACACACAGATAATGGTCTTTAAGAGAAAGGTTTTTCACAGAAGCCAGAGCAGGGCCTGGCCGGGACGGCTAGTATATATATATATATATATATAATTATATATATATAATTATATATATATATATATATATATATATATATATATATCTTCTATATATATAATTCTCTTCTTCGAGCCGTTAGAAAACAAGCTGCAAACGCTCTCCCTACCTCCCCACCCCTACATGGTTTTAGTGAGCTGTGTTCACTCTAAATGTTTACAAGCAGAGCCAACGATTTTAAACGTAGGGGGGAGGGGGGGGGAGGGGGGGAGGGAAGGAAGGGGGGGGGGGGGGTTATGGTCCTTAACGAGCTACTTATAGTGTTTTAAAGAAATATTTTCAGTGTCAGCGTTGGTACTGTCGAATTCACAAATTATGAATTATTGAAAATTAGAAACAACTAAATAGCGGCGTATGTTATGCCGCGGGCCGGCTCGTATATATAATTATGTATATTGATCTATATTTATGTACAACTAAGTACATATATGTTTATAGTCATTTTCATTAATACATACAATTTGTATGTTTTTTTTGTTTATTTGTTTATTTTTTATTTATTTATCAGCTTATCTGATTACTTTTTCATCTGTTCATATGTTTATCTATTGATCTATTTATCTGTGTATCTATCTGTTTTTTTTTTGTTTATCTATTTATGTATGTTTTTATTAATTAATTAAATTATTTATTTATTATTAATTCATTAATTCATTTTTTATTTTAACATATATATATATATATATATATATATATATATATATATATATATATATATATATATATATTATTTATTATTAATTCATTAATTCATTTTTTATTTTTTATTTTTTTAAATAATTTTAACATTTATTTATTTATATTTTTTTAATATATTTGTTTATTCAATTTACCTGTTTAAATACACTCAGAGTACGGCAAACATGCAGAGATCGATAATTCGAACAAAGGCCCAAGGTTTCTGTTTAGACCGTTAACGTGCACGTATTTTAACACGTTTTTCTTAACTCAGCTTCGCGTTTGTGGATGTGTGGATTTGTTTGTTGTTAAAATTGACATCGAAAATTAGCCCACTTCTGATTGCTCTAGAGACCTGAAATTTGGCATGCATGCTACTTTCGCCTAACAATTTCAGATGCAATCATAAAAACTAGCAATTAGAGACCGTAGTTAGCTTAATTTAATTACGCCCAAAGGACCATAAAATTGAGGACATGATTTCTAAAGATACCGACAAGACTGGAGGCTTGTTGACACAGTTACTTCGGCCCCAATCGATGTGAGCGCGCTGGCCGTGTTCGTATAGTGGTTAGTACTTCGCGTTGTGGCCGCGACAACCCAGGTTCGAATCCTGGTCGCTCAAGATTTTTTTAGTCCGTGTATTTATAAACACTTAGTCAATTCATACTTAATCAAGTCATTAGATAAAGTAGAAAATAAACTATATAAAAAACTTTTTTAAAAACCACGTTTTTCATGTGTAGCAACGGACTAAAAAGGAGAAAATAAAATACTTAAAAAAAACTTTTTAAAAAACCACGTTTTTCTTGTGGACTAAAAAGTAGAAAATAACTATTTACATACATTTGATGACAAAAAACGTGGGTCGGGCAGATGGGTCGGGAAATTTGATGGTGAACGTACCCACGTTTTTTGTCATCAAATGTATGTAAATAGTTATTTTCTACTTTTTAGTCCACAAGAAAAACGTGGTTTTTTAAAAAGTTTTTTTTAAGTATTTTATTCAACTTTCTTTTAAATCGTTGCAACGTTATATAATTAACTTTTTTTCTTAGACATTTGGTCACAACGTTGCACTCCATGGCGTAAGCGTCAACTTTTTAAAAGACAAAACAACTGTGATACTTGGAGAGTTCAACTCAGGGAAATCAACATTGATCTCTATTCTGTTAGGTGAAACTTTTAAAGTGTATTACAATAACTAAAGCGAACTAATATATCTATACAAGGAAGATTTAAAAATCTAATTTTAATGAACATTTGTGGTGATTGAGCAGCTATTTTTGCCATGGGGGTTGGGGTTGGCCATAAAATTGAACTTCCTGAGCCATGTAACAACAACACTCCAAATCTTACCCTAACTCTAACCTTTTCAGGTTCCAATTCTCACCTAAAACACACTAAATTAAAAACTTAAAGTTTCTTTCTAATAATAGGTATAAACATAACACTACCCTAAAAAAAACAAGTTTTAACGGATGGTATATATAAACTCAAAACCGTTATATGAGCATTATGTGGCAGCAACATTTCCTTGTTTCGATCGAAAACCAAATTTTAGCCTGTAATAATGCAGGTCTAATGATTAGCAATAGATTTACCAAGTAAATGTAAAATGGGCACCGAAATTCAGCCTTAAATGTAATAGAATGTAACATCGAAATTAAAACCTCTATAGCTGGGAATAGAATAATAAGATACATTACCATAAAACTGCAGCAATACTGTGAGATTATAACACCTAGAGCTGGGAATAGAATAATAAGATACATTACCATAAAACTGCAGTGTTACAGCGATATTATAACCCCTATAGCTGGGATAGAATAATAAGATACATTACCATAAAACTGCAGTGTTACAGCGATATTATAACCCCTATAGCTGGGATAGAATAATAAGATACATTACCTTAAAACTGCAGTGTTACAGTGAGATTATCCTTAATAGATTCGTTTGGTGTGTGCAGGTCTGGTCCCAATGACTAGCGGCAGTGTCTACATGGAAGGCTGTAACATAACTGAAAATCTACCAGATGTTCGTTATGAGAAATTTGGAGTGTGTCCACAGGAAAACATTATTCTGGCTAAGCTAACTTGCTTGGAGCATTTGATCTTTGTTTACAAGGTTTGTGTGGGTTCGAGTTTAGATTTTAAATGTAGGTCGAAACAATTTAATTTGATAGATTTTTTAAACGAAATTCCTGTTTTACATTTTATCAAAATTACAGGGCTTCGATATTTTCTTAAAATAAGTCAGCTAGACATCGTCTTCCTGTTTTCATAAGCAGCTGTTGCTAACTCTCTGTTAGGGTAGGGGTGTGTACTATCAGGAATCTAAATTGGAGCACAGTTTTTTTAATTGATATTTTGTATTTTCATAGAAAGTACTATTTTTGTGCTTCTTTTCAAATTGATATTGTGGGGTTCTTTAGAATGTAGTATTTTGTGACATCCTACCATGTCTAAATGTCGGATATTCAAATTTTATTTTAATGTCACTAATGAATATATTTTTAATCTTACAATCAATGACGCCATTACTGTTGTGTAGTTTCCTTAGATTAAACTTGTTTTTGCAAGTGATAACTTTGGTGTTACTTATATGTTCCTTAGAGCTTCCGTGTCTTTAAATTCTCCGTATGCTGATGGTAATACATCACACATTATTTTCAACATACTACCGTGTCTTTAAATTCTCCGTATGCTGATGGTAATACATCACACATTATTTTCAACATACTACCGTGTCTTTAAATTCTCCGTATGCTGATGGTAATACAGCACACATTATTCTCAACATACTACCGTGTCTTTAAATTCTCCGTATGCTGATGGTAATACATCACACATTATTCTCAACATACTACCGTGTCTTTAAATTCTCCGTATGTTGATGGTAATACATCACACATTTCTCTCAACATACTACCGTGTCTTTAAATTCTCCGTATGCTGATGGTAATACATCACACATTATTCTCAACATACTACCGTGTCTTTAAATTCTCCGTATGTTGATGGTAATACATCACACATTATTCTCAACATACTACCGTGTCTTTAAATTCTCCGTATGTTGATGGTAATACATCACACAATATTTTCAACATACTACCGTGCCTTAAAATTCTCCGTATGCTGATGGTAATACATCACACATTATTCTCAACATACTACCGTGTCTTTAAATTCTCCGTATGTTGATGGTAATACATCACACATTATTTTCAACATACTACCGTGTCTTTAAATTCTCCGTATGTTGATGGTAATACATCACACATTTCTCTCAACATACTACCGTGCCTTTAAATTCTCCGTATGCTGATGGTAATACATCACACATTATTCTCAACATACTACCGTGTCTTTAAATTCTCCGTATGCTGATGGTAATACATCACACATTATTCTCAACATACTATCGTGTCTTTAAATTTTCCGTATGCTGATGGTAATACATCACACATTATTCTCAACATACTACCGTGTCTTTAAATTCTCCGTATGTTGATGGTAATACATCACACATTATTCTCAACATACTACCGTGTCTTTAAATTCTCCGTATGTTGATGGTAATACATCACACATTATTCTCAACATACTACCGTGTCTTTAAATTCTCCGTATGTTGATGGTAATACATCACACATTATTCTCAATATACTACCGTGTCTTTAAATTCTCCGTATGTTGATGGTAATACATCACACATTTCTCTCAACATACTACCGTGTCTTTAAATTCTCCGTATGCTGATGGTAATACATCACACATTATTCTCAACATACTACCGTGTCTTTAAATTCTCCGTATGCTGATGGTAATACATCACACATTATTCTCAACATACTACCGTGTCTTTAAATTCTCCGTATGTTGATGGTAATATATCACACATTATTCTCAACATACTACCGTGTCTTTAAATTCTCCGTATTTTGATGCAGATACTGTTCTCAGAGCTTGTGACGGAAAGAGATAGACAAGTGCGCAGATCGGCTTTTATTAGGATTACAATTTGTAACGTCTTCCAAGACACAATTTTTAGATTGTTTTTTTTTTCTTTGTTTACAACAAAAATGCTCATACCTAGTATTCTGCTCTAAAAGATCTAGTAGTAGAAATGATTTCTGTTTGATTTAGCTGCGCCATGAATTTGTCCCAACTGTCAAAGACGAGATAAAGGAATTGCTTGCACTAATACGTCTCAACAATCAGAGCAGCGTACTAACTACCCGGCTAAGCTCGGGACAGAAACGGAAACTTTGTGTAGCTAGTGCATTCCTCGGGAAATTCAAGGTTATTATTTAATTGTTTTTCTAAAAAGGGCGTTTTGATGCTCTAAAGAAAGGTATGTACAGCACGCTGCATTAAATCTACGGCAAGCCGTTATCTAAATGCCTTTTTCAAAATTCCAAAATGTTTTTCTAGTGAAATAACTCATGACATTAACAATCAAACTGATTTAAAATTATTCCTAATGTTCTGAAACTTTGTTTATGAGCTAATGTACATGTTCCTTGCTCATTGTATGTTGTATAAAACAGACGATTTTTGTGGATGAGCCAACTTGCGGGCTAGATGAGAGAACACGGAGAGACCTGTGGAATTTTTTCAAGAGTTTTCACCATAAGAGGACGTTGATCATGACAACACATAACGTAACAGAGGCTGATGTACTTGGAGACAAAATAGTCCTGATGAAACAGGGGATCGTTAACGGCTGTGGCTCCATGTCTTTTCTCAAAAAGTTATATGGTTAGTGTTTGTTTGCATATTTATTTCTTTAAGAATAAGCAATGTTTTAATCACCTGCTGTTTACACTTCAACCACGCTAACGGTTGGTTTTGATTATTTACAATTGTGATTTCACCTATAAATCAAGCATTATCATTGCACTCCAAGTATCGTCCAATAACTACAAGTTAAAAATCAGTCCGTTAAAAGCAGTGACACACCAACACACACACATATATATTATATACTAGGTATACTGCCCAGCTTCGCTTAGGTTTTCAAAAACGACTGTTGAGAATTTGAATGATTAATTAATTGGTGATTGGCTGTTATGTAGAGTGCTTAGGGTCTAAAATCTAAAAACGGCATCCGGAATAATCTAACGAACGTAAAAGGTTTTTTCCGACGGGAATAAAGTTTTTTGTAACCCTCCAGTGTCGGTCTTATAGGGGTGGGGGTCGTTCGTCAATTTATTTATATATATATCGGGTCTACGACAAATTCCCGAAAGACACTTGCCCGAATGCCGTTTGCCCGAAGGCCGATTTCCCGAATGGATACTTGCCCGATTGTGACAAATGCCATAATGGACACTTGCCCGAATGCGGCAAACGCCCGAATGGACACTTGTCCGAATGCGACAAATGCCCGAATGGACACTTGCCCGAATGGGACAAATGCCCGAATGGACACTTGCCCGAATGCGACAAATGCCCGAATGGACACTTGCCCGAATGGGGCAATCGCCCGAATGGACACTTGCCCGAATGCGACAAATGCCCGAATGGACACTTGTCCGAATGGGACAAATGCCCGAATGGACACTTGCCCGAATGCGACAAATGCCCGAATGGACACTTGTCCGAATGCGACAAATGCCCGAATGGACACTTGTCCGAATGCGACAAATGCCCGGATGCATTTCGCATTCGGGCAAGTGTCCATTCGGGCATTTGTCACATTCGGGCAAGTGTCCATTCGGGAAATCGGACTTCGGGCAAACTCATTCGGGCAAGTGTCTTTCGGGAAAACGTCCGGCTCCCATATATATCTTACACAAATAGAATTTCACTCGCGGTCATATCAAGGGGGGTCGTTGGGCAAAGGGTTTTTCCTTATAGAGCTCATATAAAGATAATTTCACTCGCGGTCACTTTTTAGTCCTCGTCGAGAACTTTGAGTCAAACCGATAGATTCGCCCTACGGCATAGCAATTTACCTAAGAGCATCCCAAAAATTAGCCTGAGGTACAGAGGGTAAGTACCCTGAAATTACCCTCTGTTTTACACATAAAATCCAAGGATTATATAGGGAAATACGACTGGTCAGTTTTGACCCACATCCAGATTTTTTCCGGACATGGCGAGTTTTTTTGTGACACTCCTAGGGTTCTCATACCACCTCACAAAATATCAAGGGGGGGGGGTGATTGGGCAAAATTTCTTTCGTAATATAGCCCATATTAAGCGCCGGTCAGTCAGGGTCAGTTTTGACCCCCTCTATGTGGACTTGTTGGCCAACCGGCATCGGCTCTCGTATTCTATCGCCCCAAGGCAGGCTCATGCCAGATTTGAAGCGCCTGCGGCGCCGGGCAGTGCCCTATCGGGCCTAACCTTAACACTGAGGTGTGGAGTGCTTAAATTTAAACAGTAATCCTAATTTTAGAGAAAATGTTGTTGTTGTTGTTGTTTGTTGTTGAAAGTCCGTTTTCAGAGAAAATATTGGAAAGTTCGCAATCTATGACAAAAATGGAATTAGAACTACAGAGGTTCCGTAAACAGTATATATCATAATTTATATAACATTGACTTTTAAAATTAATTTATTTTTTTAATTAAGACATGTACCTTTATTAACAACTTACTGAAACAAATGCTATACTTTGTCATTTTCTGTTTAGGTTTAAAATAGTATACAATTGTTTGAAAAATAATTATTTTAAATAAATTACCTCCCTTGAAAATTAAACGAATGACGTATGTCTTTGTTTACTTTTTTCTAAACAAACAGTTACTATGCTTATATAAGAAAATACGGTATCCGGACATATTTGACGACTATCATGGCTTTTTCCGACGGGAATAAATTTTTATTGTTACTTTCCAGGGTCGGTCTATGACCTCACAAAATATCAGGGGGATCGTTCGGCATTTTTTTTAGCTGATGTGATGAGAATGTCTTTCGTGGTCACTTTTTAGCCCTCGCTGTGCGAGCAGAGGCTGACAGATAGTTTATCCATAAGGCCGATTCATTTTTTCAGCTCTATACAAAACATGAGCCTGATGTACACAGCCAAAGTACCTTAAAAGTGGTTTTGCAAATAGTCATTGATTTTCAGCAAATTAACAATGTTTATATATAGGGAATTCGGACCGGTCAGTTCTAAAGACCTTCCAGAATTTTCCCGAAGATAGCGCCTATCTTATAATGACCCCCACGGGTAAATCTACGACCTCAGGAGTTATGAATTGGTGTGTACGTCCAGATATTTGTATTTATTTTTTTGTACAAAAACGGTACTATGTTAATATAAGGAAATATGGCCTCTAGTCAGTTAAAACATTGTTCCGGAATATTCCCGAGGGTAGCACAATTTCTTTCCTGACCCCCTGGGTCCGATGTACATCTCCAATAGTTTTCAAAGGGTTCCTACATGGGAAATTTTTGTCGATATAAAGCTCATATAAGGAGAATTTCACTCGTGGTCACTTTTTAGCCCTCGCCGCGCGAGCAGAGACTGACCAATAGCTTATCCGTAAGGCCGTTTCATTTACCCAGGTGTATGAAAAAAATTAGCAAGATGTACCGAGCCAAAGTACCCTAAAAGTGGTTTTGCAAATACTCATCGTTTTTCACCAAATTAGCAAAGTTTATATAGGGAATTCGGACCAGTCAGTTCTAAAGGCCTTCAGGAATTTTTGGTCTATGTCGCATTGCATATAGAACGCTATACAAATTATACGTTACTCACAATGAAACCGCACCCAGAATAATGAAAACGCGATAACAACTTAGTCTAGATCGGACATCCCGGCCAGTGCGCATATTGGCCGGCCAATGCTTGCTTTTGCCGCACTTGGGGCTTTGACCGTAATATATATATATATATATATATATATATATATATATATATATATATATATATATACATACATACATACAAACCAACAATTATTACAAGAGGGTGGGGGTGACACCATGCCGTAAGCGTGCTAAGTATAGAGAAAACATTAAGTCTGAAGTGATTAAAGCTTACATATATATATATAAGCTTTAAAAAATATATATATTTATATAGGCCTATATATATATATATATATATATATATATATATATATATATATATATATATATATATATATATATATATATATATATATGGTTCCATGACAAATGATCTCAGGACAAAAGATACCAGGACAAAATATATCAGGACAAATGATCTCAGACAAAATATCTCAGACAAAATATCTCACAGCAAAATGTTGATAGTATGTACAATGATTTTAGTTCATTTGAACTTTTTTTTAAATTGACTGTCAATATGGTTTTGTTTACTTTCTTTACGCATCATAATTGTGAATAAAATGAATTTGTTAAACTTAACAAACCATCAAAAGATTTATTTAACTTAATCTTTGTAATGGCCTTTGATTTGAAAAAATAAAAATTAAAACAAACTTTCTCCTTTAGCCTGAAAAGTATGATAAATGATAATGTATAAAACAAAGAAACGGTAGCTATACAACAATAATGTTTAAAACAAAAATGTTAATGGGTCTCTAGGTTCGTAACGTAAAATTATTGTTTTTATTTCATGATCAACACAAACATAACGTTTACGTTTTTTTTTTTTGTTGGTAGGTACATCGTTATAATCACACCTCTCCAATACTATGTGATCATGTATTGTGTGAACTCTTGCTCGACAAGTTCTAACTCCGCGATGACCGCTGTTTGTCTTAAATAAGCATTAGTCACCTGATCACTAAAGTGTGACCGACGCATAACTATTGAATTTAGCTATTAGTTGTATTGTTCATGGAGGGCGGATGTCTTTCCCTTAAGGCATATCTCTACCATCAAAGCGGGCTGCCACCTTGATACGACGGTGTTTCTCTATTGTTATTTCATCCTCTTTGATCTAGTTTGTCCACCTGACATAGTTGGATTGTCTCATGTTTGGCAAGCCCGCCTACGCGGTCTATCGAACAATTTCTTTAATCTTCTATAGTAATAATCCTAATTTTAAAATGCAATATACAATTTTAAAAGTGCAATATGATAAATTTATACGGCAAACAATATTAAACATATTAAACAAAACCATACGACAGTTAATAAAAATTGTTCAGATCAACTAAAATCACCCAATACACTATTAAAATTTAGGTGTGAGATATTTTGTCTGAGATATTTTGTCTGAGATCAATTGTCCGTGGTATCATTTGTCCTGATATATTTTGTCCTGGTATCTTTTGTCCTGAGATCATTTGTCCTGAGATCATTTGTCCTGTCACCATATATATATATATATATATATATATATATATATATATATATATATATATATATATATATATATATATATATATATATATATATATATAGGCCTATATATATATCTTGGGTGGGGGTGACACTATGAAGTGCCGCACCGTGTGACAACCGACCTAGCGACTCCAGTAATCATCGCTAATCCTAACCCTAAACCATGAAATTCAACTCCAGTTTTTCATTATACTATCTTTATAGGTAGAATGTCACAGGGCCCAAAACATTTAGCCCGCTTTTTACAAGCTTTTATTTAACTCACTTCCTCTGTCGTAAGTCGTCAGTCGTCAGTCTAGACGGAAACGAAGGAGTGAAAATTCGGACAGTTCTACTTGACCGATACGATTCACATTTGGCACGTGGGTCAAGACATGAAGACAATGCAATCTGAAACTAAATTTGACTTAATTGGATGCCTAATTGATTTTTTATGAATTAATTTAAATTTGGACCGAATTAGTAGGCATGTCTAGCCAACCACACCACACGCGTCATCAATAGCTGCGCCATCACGACCACGTAATGGCTGCGTTCAAAAACCATTGCGCGCCTACTGAACGTGATATTCAGTAGGCGCGCAATGGTTTTTAGTCATGTAACTCTATTGTAGATAAAACATGTAAAGTACTGAAAAAAAAATTCATAAAAAACGTTTTAATAACAAGCTTTTATGTAATGATGCACTAAAAAGTAGAAAATAAATTATAGACTACTGTTTAAATAACTATAAAGAAAAGCGTGGGTGTCTTCCTTAACATTAGTAAAGGTATCCAATAGATACTAAAGTGACCCACGCTTTTCTTTATAGTTATTTAAATAGTAGTCTATGATTTATTTTCTACTTTTTAGTGCATCATTACATAAAAGCTTGTTATTAAAACGTTTTTTATAATTTTTTTTTTAATTAAAATGTCGTTATGCGTTCTGATGAGGACTTCTTACATATATTGAGTCTGCTTTCACTGGTAATTTATGTTTTTAGGTGCGGGATACATGTTGAGGTTGCTGAAACACGACCTGTGTGACGATTACGTTCTTTATAGGCATGTTATGAACACGTTGGAAACAGCAAAATTAAAAGTAAATTATTTATTTATTTCTTTATTTTGTTTATTATAAGAGTGATTTTATTTAATGACAAAAAAGTTTTATACAAACACAAAAAGAGAGGAACAATGTAATGTGAATAGACAGAGAAACATGAGAGGAACTACGTAATGTGAATAGACATAGAAACATGTGAGAAACAATGTAATGTGAATAGACAGAAAAACACAGTCACTTTGATAAGTAAACCATGGAGAAACGTTGACATTGGCCAACATTTGTCTGAATACTCTGCTCTCAATCCTATAAAACAGCATGTTTAATATCATAAATCAAGGTGTCAATAATGTTTTCATTTGTAAAATAATTTATTAAAACTCGTAAAACATTGCTTAAAATGTATAACACAACGTGAAAATAATTACCATACGGACTTAATGTTATAATTTATTTCGCATTTTATCAAATGTTTTTACACTGCTTACATTTTATCAATTGTTGTTACACTGCTTACATTTTTTACAAGCTTTTATTTAACTCACTTCCTCTGTCGTCAGTCGTCAGTCTGTCTGTCTAGATCGAAACGCTGGAGTGAAAATTCGGACACTTCTACTTGACCGATACGATTCACATTTGGCACGTTTGTCAAAACATGAAGACAATGCAATCTGAAATTAAATTTGACTTAATTGGATGCCTAATTAATTTTTTTATGAATTAATTAAAATTTGGACCGAATTAGTAGGCATGTCTATCCAACCACACCACACGCGTCATCACGTTCAATAGCTGCGCCATCACGTTCAATGGCTGCGCCATTACGTTCAGTAGGCGCGCAATGGTTTTAGTCATGTAACTCTATTGTAAATAAAACATGTAAAGTACTGAAAAAAAAATTCATAAAAAACGTTTTAATAACAAGCTTTTATGTAATAATGGACTAAAAAGTAGAAAATAAATTATAGACTACTATTTAAATAACCATAAAGAAAAGCGTGGGTGTCTTCCTTAACATTAGTAAAGGTATCCAATAGATACTAAAGTGACCCACGCTTTTCTTTGTAGTTATTTAAATAGTATTATTAGTAGTCTATAATTTATTTTCTACTATTTAGTCAATTATTACATAAAAGTTTGTTATTAAAACGTTTTTTATGATTTTTTTTATCAATTGTTGTTACACTGCTTACATTTTGGGTGTATGGAGATTGTCTAATCATTACACTTATGGAAAAGTCAAAGAAAATCGGAATTTAATATTTACATAGCGACCACACCCCCCCCCACCCCAAATACAGCATGGCAGCGGGGCAAATCAAACTACGTAATCCGTATCTGCTTACATCTCAGTTTTTCAGTCTGTCATGCTGTCAGTTTTTCATTCTGTCATGCTGTCAGTTTTCCAGTCTGTCATGCTGTCAGTTTTTCATTCTTGTCAGTTTTCCAGTCTGTCATGCTGTCAGTTTTCCAGTCTGTCATGCTGTCAGTTTTTCATTCTTGTCAGTTTTCCAGTCTGTCATGCTGTCAGTTTTCCAGTCTGTCATGCTGTCAGTTTTTCATTCTGTCATGCTGTCAGTTTTCCAGTCTGTCATGCTGTCAGTTTTTCATTCTTGTCAGTTTTCCAGTCTGTCATGCTGTCAGTTTTTGAGTCTGTCATGCTGTCAATTTTTCAGTCTGTCATGCTGTCAGTTTTCCAGTCTGTCATGCTGTCAGTTTTTCATTCTTGTCAGTTTTCCAGTCTGTCATGCTGTCAGTTTTCCAGTCTGTCATGCTGTCAGTTTTCCAGTCGGTCATGCTGTCAGTTTTTCAGTCTGTCAAGCTGTCAGTTTTCCAGTCTGTCATGCTGTCAGTTTTCCAGTCTGTCATGCTGTCAGTTTTTCATTCTTGTCAGTTTTTCAGTTTGTCATGCTGTCAGTTTTCCAGTCTTGTCAGTTTTCCAGTCTGTCATGCTGTCAGTTTTCCAGTCTGTCATGCTGTCAGTTTTCCAGTCTGTCATGCTGTCAGTTTTCCAGTCGGCCATGCTGTCAGTTTTTCAGTCTGTCATGCTGTCAGTTTTCCAGTCTGTCCTGCTGTCAGTTTTTCAGTCTGTCATGCTGTCAGTTTTTCATTCTTGTCAGTTTTCCAGTCTCTCATGCTGTCAGTTTTCCAGTCTGTCAAGCTGTCAGTTTTTCAGTCTGTCATGCTGTCAGTTTTCCGGTCTGTCATGCTGTCAGTTTTTCATTCGTCAGTTTTTCAGTCTGTCATGCTGTCAGTTTTCCAGTCTGTCATGCTGTCAGTTTTTCAGTCTGTCATGCTGTCAGTTTTTCAGTCTTGTCAGTTTTTCAGTCTGTCATGCTGTCAGCTTTCCAGTCTGTCATGCTGTCAGTTTTCCAGTCTGTCATGCTGTCAGTTTTTCAGTCTGTCATGCTGTCAGTTTTTCAGTCTTGTCAGTTTTTCAGTCTGTCATGCTGTCAGCTTTCCAGTCTGTCATGCTGTCAGTTTTTCAGTCTGTCATGCTGTCAGTTTTTCAGTCTGTCATGCTGTCAGTTTTTCATTCTTGTCAGTTTTCTAGTCTGTCATGCTGTCAGTTTTCCAGTCTGTCATGGTGTCAGTTTTTCAGTCTGTCAAGCTGTCAGTTTTTCAGTCTTGTCAGTTTTTCAGTCTGTCATGCTGTCAGTTTTTTAGTCTTGTCAGTTTTTGAGTCTGTCATGCTGTCAGTTTTCCAGTTTGTCATGCTGTCAGTTTTTCAGTCTGTCATGCTGTCAGTTTTTCAGTCTGTCATGCTTTCAGTTTTTCAGTCTGTCATGCTGTCAGTTTTTCAGTCTGTCATGCTGTCAGTTTTTCAGTCTGTCATGCTGTCAGTTTTTCAGTCTGTCATGCTGTCAGTTTTTCAGTCTGTCATGCTGTCAGTTTTCCAGTCTGTCATGCTGTCAGTTTTTCAGTCTTGTCAGTTTTTCAGTCTGTCATGCTGTCAGTTTTTTAGTCTTGTCAGTTTTTGAGTCTGTCATGCTGTCAGTTTTCCAGTTTGTCATGCTGTCAGTTTTTCAGTCTGTCATGCTGTCAGTTTTTCATTCTTGTCAGTTTTCCAGTCTCTCATGCTGTCAGTTTTCCAGTCTGTCATGCTGTCAGTTTTTCAGTCTGTCATGCTGTCAGTTTTTCAGTCTGTCATGCTGTCAGTTTTTCAGTCTGTCATGCTGTCAGTTTTTCAGTCTGTCATGCTGTCAGTTTTTCAGTCTGTCATGCTGTTAGTTTTCCACTGTGTCATGCTGTCAGTTTTCCAGTCTGTCATGCTGTCAGTTTTTCAGTCTGTCATGCTGTTAGTTTTTCATTCTTGTCAGTTTTTCAGTCTGTCATGCTGTCAGTTTTTCAGTCTGTCATGCTGTTAGTTTTTCATTCTTGTCAGTTTTTCAGTCTGTCATGCTGTCAGTTTTTCAGTCTGTCATGCTGTCAGTTTTTCAGTCTGTCATGCTGTCAGTTTTTCAGTCTGTCATGCTGTTAGTTTTCCACTGTGTCATGCTGTCAGTTTTCCAGTCTGTCATGCTGTCAGTTTTTCAGTCTGTCATGCTGTCAGTTTTCCAGTCCGTCATGCTGTCAGTTTTTCTTTATGTCAGGTTTCATTATGTCAGGTTTTCATGCTGTCTTACTCGCAAGCTATTTGTTTATCAGTCTTTCAGTCCGTCATGATGTTCAGTTTTTTAAACTTAACTAGCCGATGATGTTTAAACGAAATAGATTCCATTTCCTGAACAATGTATTGATGTAGATGATAATGTCAGGCATTCAGAGAAACAAAGAGTAGTTTTTACATAGTGGAACAGGAAGGAATGCTCAAACATTAGAGAAGCTAAAATTGGCTCACTTCGAAAGCAATTTTGTTGGCTTGCTCAAACATATAAATCATTGACCGTTAGCTATCATGAACCTTATCAATCCATAGTGGTTACAAGATGTCCTGAACGGTATAGATCTATAGAGGTCCTTGAAAACATTCAAAAGGCTGGACTACTGAAAACGACCAATAATTAAAACATTCACAAGACTAGAATTTTGAAAACACCAAATAAAATACTAAAGATGAATAGATCTTTTACAAATGTTAATAACCACAGCTTTCAAGAAAGAAAGCAAATTAGTTTTATTTTCTTATTTTCAGTGCAAATAAAAGCGTGCTAATAGAAAGGTTTTTTAAATTTGTTTTATTTTCTACTTTTTAGTAATTCATAATTCGACACTTCCAATGCTGCAACTAACAACTTTTGCTTTAAAACACTATCAGTAGCTCGTGAAGGACGATTATCCTTTCCCCCCCTTCTCCCACCCCCACCCCCGTTAAAGCAGCCGTCATTGACGACAGTTTACAGACTGCAGCAACCAGATATTGTTACCTCTCCTTAGTTTTAAATAGTTTAAAAACTCTATTGTTTGTCCCTAATAGCCTTCACTTGAACCGGAGATACAATTCTAAACATTCGGCGTGAAGCACTGCTCAGCAGACAGATCGCGTATAACTTTTTATTTCCCCTTATGTTTTGGAATTTAGTAATCTATCGAGTGATTGCTAGCTTTTGATCTTGTTATGACCCCTTAGTTTTAAAACCGTTTAATTAATTGTTAATGTCTATTTAATGTATTGAAAAAATAGGTATTCATGCCTTACCCTCAAAGTAGAAAGTCTATGAATAATAAGAACAAAATCGCTGCATTAGACGTGGGTCAAATTTGAATTGCAAGATTTGCCCCAAATTCACAAATATACGTTGTGAACAAAGTAAACGCTTGTAAAAGCCCATAAGCTAGTGTAAACTATACACTTAGAAAATTATTTTAAAAAGCCCAAAAACGAGTGTAAACTATACACTTAGAAAATTATTTAAAAAAAACCCATAAGGTAGTCTAAACTATACACTTAGAAAATTATTTTAAAAAGCCCAAAAACGAGTGTAAACTATACACTTAGAAAATTATTTTAAAAAGCCCAAAAACGAGTGTAAACTATACACTTAGAAAATTATTTTAAAAAGCCCAAAAACGAGTGTAAACTATACACTTAGAAAATTATTTAAAAAAACCCATAAGGTAGTCTAAACTATACACTTAGAAAATTATTTTAAAAAGCCCAAAAACGAGTGTAAACTATACACTTAGAAAATTATTTTAAAAAGCCCAAAAACGAGTGTAAACTATACACTTAGAAAATTATTTTAAAAAGCCCAAAAACGAGTGTAAACTATACACTTAGAAAATCATTTTAAAAAGCCCAAAAAACGGGTGTAAACTATACACTTAAAAAAATTATTTTGAAAATGTTTGATCACTTTTAAAATTTCAGGTTAACACATTAAACGAAATGGTCTTTTTCCTGCCTGATTACGAATGTAGAAGATTTTCTGCACTTTTCTCTTCACTAAAGCAGAACATGGACAAGTTAAAGATTATAAAAATGAAAGTTTCTGCATTCTCTTTTGTGGATATTTTCCAAAGGTTAAGATGTTTCTATCTTTAAACAAAAATAGTTTTAATGCATTGTCTACATATCTCCCTGTCTACATATCTCCCTGTCTACATATCTCCCTGTCTACATATCTCCCTGTCTACATATCTCCCTGTCTACATATCTCTCTGTCTACATATCTCCCTGTCTACATATCTCCCTGTCTACAGATCTCCCTGTCTACATATCTCCCTGTCTACAGATCTCCCTGTCTACATATCTCCCTGTCTACATATCTTCCTGTCTACAGATCTCCCTGTCTACATATCTCCCTGTCTACATATCTCTCTGTCTACATATCTCCCTGTCTACATATCTCCCTGTCTACATATCTCCCTGTCTACATATCTCCCTGTCTACAGATCTCCCTGTCTACATATCTTCCTGTCTACAGATCTCCCTGTCTACATATCTCCCTGTCTACATATCTCTCTGTCTACATATCTCCCTGTCTACATATTTCCCTGTTCTGTGGTGGTCCTGCTTGATGGTATATGATTGGTATGTTCTGGGGGGGGTGGGGATGTGCAAACTCGCTGGGGATTACCGTTCTATTGGTACCTCGTTCGACCGCCAAAACATTTCGTTTGCAGACTTAAGTCCTCATGTTTGTTTTATTACGTCATCATAAGAGGGCATTATTTCATATGTTTACGGCACACGTTTTTATAAATGGTTATATTATTTTCATATGAATAAAACAAGTAAAGTTTATATTAAAAAGAGGTTGCTCTCACTCTACATAATGAGACAAACGTCTTGACATCCAGATCATTATTCTAACAAACCAATCCTCTTGAGTATGCGTTGGGTAAAATGTTGATAGTCAACCCACTGGTAGGAGTGACTTCCATTTTATAAAACAAGCATATTCAAATAGTACGTTTAAAATAGTAAACCCGCTTCATAAATTGAATATGATCTCATGTTTATAAAAATTGTTTATAAAAATATGCATTGTTATGGTTTTTGTAATGGATTGTGGTTTTATTATGACACAACTGACGATGAAGCCATGTTTATGCGCACCTTGTCTTTATTCTGCATCAACAACCGGAACATGACATTCAAGGGACATCACCCAAAAACATTATAAATATAAGACTAATACAAGAAGAGTGAGTTCCCTTGAATTCACAAGGCTCAATATATTACAGTTTTATTTTGATATTGTTTTCTGTATGTGTTTCGCTCTTTCTTTTGTCTCCCTCCCTCTCTCTCTCTCTCTCTCTCTCTCTCTCTCTATCTCTCACACTATCTCTCACACTATCTCTCACACTATCTCTCACACTATCTCTCTCTCTCTCTCTCTCTCTCTATCTCTCTCTCTCTCTCTCTCTATCTCTTATTAATAAATATGTGTGTAGCATTTCATTGTCGTTGTTTTATATGATCATTCTATAAGAACTATTACTTGTGTTATATTATGGCTTAGAGTTGGGGTCTCTTCTTTAGAATTAGGATTAGGATTTATTCTATCAGTATAATTACTTTTGGTTAGGATTATTAGCTTTTATATAGAAATGTTAATAACGTTCTGCAATTTTTAAAAATCGTACAGGATTAACGACGGCATGAAACCAACAGACTGGGCCGAATCAGAGATGTAAGTTTCTTATTACCTTCAGTTATAAGTAATACTAGACTACCGGTTATTCTTGTAAGTTTCTTATTACCTTCAGTTATAAGTACTACTAGACTGTCCGTTATTCTTGTAAGTTTCTTATTACCTTCAGTTATAAGTAATACTAGACTGCCCGTTATTCTTGTAAGTTTCTTATTACCTTCAGTTATAAGTAATACTAGACTGTCCGTTATTCTTGTAAGTTTCTTATTACCTTCAGTTATAAGTAATACTAGACTGTCCGTTATTCTTGTAAGTTTCTTATTACCTTCAGTTATAAGTAATGCTAGACTGCCGGTTATTCTTGTAAGTTTCTTATTACCTTCAGTTATAAGTAATACTAGACTGTCCGTTATTCTTGTAAGTTTCTTATTACCTTCAGTTATAAGTAATGCTAGACTGCCGGTTATTCTTGTAAGTTTCTTATTACCTTCAGTTATAAGTAATGCTAGACTGCCCGTTATTCTTGTAAGTTTCTTATTACCTTCAGTTATAAGTAATGCTAGATTACCTTCAGTTATAAGTAATACTAGACTACCTTCAGTTATAAGTAATACTAGACTGCCCGTTATTCTTGTAAGTTTCTTATTACCTTCAGTTATAAGTAATACTAGACTGCCCGTTATTCTTGTAAGTTTCTTATAACCTTCAGTTATAAGTAATACTAGACTTCCTTCAGTTATAAGTAATGCTAGACTACCTTCAGTTATAAGTAATACTAGACTGCCCGTTATTCATGTAAGTTTCTTATTACCTTCAGTTATAAGTAATACTAGACTACCTTCAGTTATAAGTAATACTAGACTACCTGCAGTTATAAGTAATGCTAGACCACCTTCAGTTATAAGTAATGCTAGACTACCTTCAGTTATAAGTAATACTAGAATACCCTTTATTCTTGTAAGTTTCTTATTACTTTCAGTTATAAGTAACACTAGATTACCTTCAGTTATAAGTAATACTAGACTGCCCGTTATTCTTGTAAGTTTCTTATTACCTTCAGTTATAAGTAATACTAGATTACCTTCAGTTATAAGTAATACTAGACTGCCCGTTATTCTTGTAAGTTCCTTATTACTTTCAGTTATAAGTAACACTAGATTACCTTCAGTTATAAGTAATACTAGACTGCCCGTTATTCTTGTAAGTTTCTTATTACCTTCAGTTATAAGTAATACTAGACTACCCGTTATTCTTGTAAGTTTCTTATTACCTTCAGTTATAAGTAATACTAGACTGTCCGTTATTTTTGTAAGTTTCTTATTACCTTCAGTTATAAGTAATACTAGACTACCCGTTATTCTTGTAAGTTTCTTATTACCTTCAGTTATAAGTAATACTAGACTGCCCGTTATTCTTGTAAGTTTCTTATTACCTTCAGTTATAAGTAATACTAGACTTCCTTCAGTTATAAGTAATGCTAGACTACCTTCAGTTATAAGTAATACTAGACTGTCCGTTATTCTTGTAAGTTTCTTATTACCTTCAGTTATAAGTAATACTAGACTGCCCGTTATTCTTGTAAGTTTCTTATTATCTTCAGTTATAAGTAATACTAGACAGCCCGTTATTCTTCAATAACCGTGTTTCGAGGGTCATCCATAAATCACGTTATGTTTATTCGACTGTTTTTATCTTTCCCCTTCCGTTCCCAATGTCACATATCTTCACAAAAAGTAAGACCCCACATCAGGCAACATGTTATTCTTTTAAAAACACCGATTTCGGCTGAGCATGGGTCTGACCACACTATCCCTTCGTAGAGAAAAATTCTACTTCACCTGCCCCGTGTCTCGCCAAGTCACAATAGGCAACTTAATTCATTTGAAACTTTAAGAAAATGATACAAATATTTAGTATTGACATGATGTGTCACGAACCCGTTCAATTGCATAGTAACTATTGCACTATCAACTTAGCTATCTGAGCACATCAAATTAAGTGCAAAATTAGTGGAATCCTTTACTTAGAGAGTCCGCGTCAGAAACTTGAGCTATGCGAATAGGCCCATCAATTCAAATTTAATTATATCCCAAATTAGCAAATTCCATAGCTAAATAAACAAATCTTTACATAAAATAATTAAGGTCTGAAATATTTTAATATAGAAACTAATTATTGGCATAGATTATAGATCTAGAAAGAGTTAAATCTAGATTTTCTAGATCTAGAATCTACGGCTGGCTTAAGTCTAGTCTTTCCGCAGCTCTAGATCTAGAATCTAAATAGATAATACACCCCTTGTATTCGCGAATTAGATTATCCTTGAAGCTAAAAAGCAAAGATGTTTATCAATTATTTAAGGACTATAATAGTTTAATAAAGAAACTCAACTATTTATTGTGCTTTTTGTATCTAACTAATTAAATTAGGTTTGGCCTATCGTTAGATCTAGAATCTCTAGATCTAGCTAGAATCTAGGCTAGATAAATGTATTGTATAGATCTAGTCAAATCAGAAGAACTACCCAGTGTATACTTGATAATAGTGTTGGATCCTAATAAAAATAGCACACAGACGTATCGTTAAATCTATAGCCGACAGAGAATTTAGCTAACACAGATACACCTACCCAGAGTCCTAGAGGTCACATGACATGGGAACACGTGGAACATCGCTTACAGAAGAGCATAAAAAATACATTAACAATTGCGGTCTCACAGGGGCGGCAACCATATAAATAACAAATTACCCCCCTTGACTGGTAACCCATGGTATGTGTTACATTATAATGCGTTAAACTTTTGAATGGGCAACAAGATCTTCCATGGAGGCCGCCATGCTTGTTGTAAAAATGTAAATAAATCATGTGACGTCACAATCAATAAAGTCACTGATCTAAACTTCTATAATTAAAGTAATGTTTCCATCAACGAATATATCAATACATTAATATACGTCTTTAAATGAATTTGTGATTAACACTTAATATTATTTTACAGCTCTACAAATAGTGCAGATTCTCTCCTGTAACCAAACAGACAAACAAAAAAACTAACAAGAAAACCAATAAATATACAAACTTGTAAACAAACTTGAGTTTTAGTAGTATATAGATAGATGGTACTGACATTTATATATATTTGATAACTGTATTTTTTACACTTACATAGTTGCAACTTATTGATAACTTGCAAAGACGCAATTATGAATTAAGTGCGTGTTCATGAGAAAAAAATCGAAAATTCAGGTAAAACGGTTGAGATAATACTTCGAAGTAGAATCTGGTTATAGAAATATAAAAGTTTGCGACAACAGCGCTGGTTTTCAACAAAATAAATTGATGCGAAAAGTTCGTAGAATATGTTACTTTATGTGCATTTGGAAAAAAATATTCCTGCGGTTTTAGGTCTAGTTATTGTGTTAATATGGTTGTACAATAATATACAACTTCCCGTTTTAGGAAATCGCAAAAAAGTCTACAGATACCTGCGTAAACAATAATACTTACATATGAAATTTCTTCCAACTAAATAAAGCGATACTCGAGTTAATATGTTCGCGCACACAGAAAGACTTTAAGACAAAAGAGTAAAACTGTTTCACCATTGTGTAATATTTTTAAAGTGTAAACGTTTGTACTAAAATATAAATCGATGTCTAGAAATCTTAATATTTTTCATTTCCAAAATTAGTGTTTATTTTGCAAATTAATATTTTTATTAACATAAAGTGCAAAGAGCAAAATCAAACTAAATGTATTACGTTTCACACCACACCAAAAAAAATATTTTTTCAAAAGCAATTATACCAATTATTTCTCTGTACGTGGTAAGTGATTTTTATGAAAATTTAAATTAAAACAGTAATCATAATTGTGTATTTCTTCCTGTTGTTTGTGTTTGTGCTAGGTTAGGTTTGTTTTGTGTGTTTGTGTTTGTGTTAGGGTTAGGTTTGTTTTGTGTGTTTGTGTTTGTGTTTTTAAGCGAATTAAAACTGGAGAAGGGAAAAGGGTTTATTTATGTTTACGTTTAATGTTGTTTTTTTTTTTGTGTTTGTTTTTAGGTTTGGATTTTTAAGTTAGGGTTAAAGTTATGGTTTTTAATATAAACATATTGATGTCTTTGTAAACAAAACTGAATTTTAAAAATCACTATGTCAAACCGCATTGATAACTCCCAATAGTAGAAATATGTGCTGGGTCACACAAAAATGTGGTTTAACCCTCGAAAAACTCCGGAAGTTGGTTAGAAATCACAATCATTCTTGCTGTGTGTAGGGGAGTAACTTTCCAAAGTAATAATTATTTAATAGATCTTATACTATTCATTTAGAGGCGAAAAAGAATGGTATTATTTAGGGTTATAATTTGAATACATTGCATGTATCCAAATAACATTATAGATAATAACTGAAATTACAATTGTAGTATAATGTTTCAGTTATTTTATCGACCACACCTTGTAATTCTAATTATTTATATTGATTTAGAAGGTGCGCAATTCAATGTATTTGTAAAATGGAAAAATACAGCTTAAATTTAAGCCTATGACACGTCCATATAACATCTAATCACCAACAAAGTATCGTATATGCTTTCAATAAACATAAATTAAAATGTTTGGATTAAATATAAATAAACCATTTTTAGGCCTACTAAATTACTATTTTAAATCTATATCAGTCGCCACAAACCAACGACAAAAGTTGTAATAACAAGCAGGCAATGCAAACAGTTGATGTCAATTACATGTCTTATGCATTTTATAAAAAATAAAAAATTCAAATAAATTGAGATTCAGCGATGTGTTCATTTTTTTTCTATTTATTTTTTTTACAATTTACTATCCCAGGCACATAAAAGTAAATACTAAATAACAAACAGGAGTTTTAATTACGACATCTTTTTGATAGGCTACTGGTCTGAATTATTTTTAAAAAATGATGTAAGCCTACACTTTGTATGTGAAAATTTGAAAAATACGCATATTTTTTATCTTGAACTTTTTGCTATGAGAACCTTAAAAATTTCTTCGTGACAATTTTTTCATTGTTACATTAACAATAAGTACTGAGAACTTTGGTGGAAATTGTATCCTAAATAAAATAAAACTAGTAGGCCTTTTAGTGTCGAAAAACTGGGAACTAAGAAAATCCGGAAAGAAATAGCAAACATTTGGTAAGGAAAATACCATTTTTGTGTGCTTTGTAAAGTCAATTGAAAGCTTAGGGTGACAGAAATTACAATTACCGAATACCGAAGAAATCCCGCTTTTCAATTATGTTAAATACAATATGATGGCATTGTCAAACATTTCGTAGTGAACGGGCAATATTAAGAAAATGGAATAATTTTTTTATATGTAGGGTGATAAAATATTTATTTTTTTTTAACTTAAGAATTTTTCCCCCATTTAAGTTTTTATTTTCTTAATTAATGAAATCGATAAAGAATCCGAAAGTGAAAGAAAACCATTATTACGAAAAATCAGAATTTCGGTGATTTTTTTTTTGTTTATTTTGCGCATATCCCCTTAGGTACAATAACCATTCTTAATCATATGCAGAGGCGTAGCGACCCTTTCCGGCGCCCGGGGCGAACTTTCAGTTTGGTGCCCCCCCCCCCCCCCCCCATATGAGCCGACTCATAGGATTCATGATCGGATTTTGTCAGTGTGGACGATACAACTATTAAGGAGGGTTCGGTGATTGCGCATAAGAAACTGGTGGGGTTTGGTACTCCAAAAAGTTAAGAACCACTGCTTTAGAGTGTATTTTGTAGAAGGTGCAAGCCTTATTTGGTCTACTTTTGGTCGTGTCTTTAGAACAATATCGATAATAGTAGGCCAATATTGCAATTTTGAATTGTCAGTTAGGTTGAACAAAGTAATAATCAGTACAATTTACTAATTTTCTTCTCTCTTAAAATTTTGGCAAAGAGTGTCGCTTCCCATCCACCCGCTCCGACAGTCTGCTTTTTACTGATCGGATAGCGATACAAGAATCCGTTATATTTATTTTTCTTTAATAATGCAGTGATCCAGGCAAGATGTTATGCAATCAAGTAAAAGTATCTGATCTATCTCGATCAAGTTGAGAGAATCGTAATAAATGTTCAAAGAACTAGTCGCGTTATTACTTAGCAAAACTGGGTAGTGAAATCGTACATTAAGTGTTAGCAACCGATCTAGTACAAATCCTGCGATTTTTGTTAGTGAAAAAGCGCCCCACGATCTTGGACAAAAATGGTAGAGCGGATTTTAAACGTCACTAACTCTTTTTTATGTTACATAATCGTAAAATACGCTTTAGTTCAATGGGTTTCTTTTCTGAGTGATATCGGTTATTTATTCCTTAATCCGTTGTAAATTTTTCCTATTTTAGTCTTCGAAAAAGCGCCCCACCCCCTCCCCATCTAGGAAAGCTGGAAAGCGGTTTTTCCGGTCACTGTTTCTTAAAGATATACGTTTTACAGTTACACAATCAAGGTAGAAAACAGTTAAATCAGTATGCAAAGTCTCTCAGCCGTTAAATTTCTTTACTTTGTTTATAATTCAAAACTGCAGCTTAAAATTAGCTTTTAATTTTTTTTTCTACACCTTTTGGCGCCCCCCTAGGGTCGGCGCCCGGGGCGGCCGACCTCCCCGCCCTCCCCTAGCTACGCCTCTGATCATATTGCGCCCCCTCCCTCCTATTTCTATATATATAGTTATTCATGTCTATGAAAAAGTGCCCCACCCCAGTTGGAAAGGTTTGTGGCACTTCTTACCAGTTAATAAGCCTTAACATTTTCTATTTCTGTGCCACACAATTGTTATAAAAAACAGCTAAATCAGGGTGTTAAGTCTTGTATTCGTTTATTTTCGTAACTTTGACAGTGTATCTAATATATAAAGTTCAATTCTGTATGTTTGTTTGTAAATTTTTTTTTTTTTTTTTTTTTTTTTTTAATTTTTTTTTTAATACTTTTATTTGCAATTAAAACAAGTACATCAACATCAAATTTTTTAACATAATTTTGAACACCAAATGAAAACGAAAGGTTTTGCAAATGTACATAATGAATATTTACATGATGTCATGTATTTGATTATAAAAAAAAATTGCAAAGGATGACAGTAAAAGGGGTGAAGGTCAAATGAAAGTGTCAGAAGTCTGGGTGGGGAGAGGAAAGGAAATTTTTCAGAGAGGGTCAATGGGACAGTGAAGCATTTTCTATGTAGGGAAACAACTTAAGTTGACTAGTTGAAAGGGTGTTGTAGTGGTCGCATTGAGTTTTCAAAAGGTTGCAGTGTGAAAGATGAGGGGAAAGAGACAAGATTTAGAACTTTAAATAAGTTCTGGAAAAATGTTTGTAATCGAGGATAACAAAGGAATATAAGAAAAAAAAAAACCCCAAAAAAAACGATACGTCGATGGATTCAAGTTTTAGATTATTAAAATCCTCATGGTCTAAATTTATGAGTTTAAAAAATTACAATTGAAAGTCTTTCAAAACAATTTTCATTTTATATACTGAGAATAATAATTTTCAATTATGAACATTACAAAAAAAAAAATTAAAATGTGTATCGACGTTTAAAAAATTTCTAAAATTGTGTCTGAAATGTATTTGCATTTTGTCCTTTAGTTCTCATAACGTCCCTTGATTTGGAAAACACAGTTACTTCCCTTTAAAAACCATTAAATCGGGGGAAGAGAGAATTTACTTCTTATTACTTTGTTTTGGTGTTAAGAAAAAAAAAATACATAATAAGCGGGGATTGATTAAGTGCAATGTCGTTGGTATTTTTAATACTGCCTTTTATTTATTCTATACACTGAACATACTGTTTACTAATTATTTTTTAAATCAATAACATTTAATAAGCCAGGTCCTACAAATCCTATATGTTTATTTATTTCCATTTATGGATAAGCTTGGAGTATTATAATTTTGTTCACTAAATTGAAACAGGCGCATCCGCCGGCGCCCCTGCGCGGTTCGATTTGGCGCCCTGGGCTATCATGTGAGTGCTATGCTGCATAATTTCGATTTAAACAGTGCGATAGACTATGGATAAGAAAGGTTACTATAGTCTTTAAGTTAATCAAATCCGGGCGTCCTCCGGCACCCCGACAGGGTGCTATATGGTGCCCCGGGCTTTCCCGTGTTCGCTATAGTACCTACGTTTGCGTGAGTTCAAAAGACTATGAATAAGCTGGGTACTATAGTCGTTTACTAAGTTGAATCAGGCGGTTACGCCGCACGTAGTCATGGGGCGATTTAGCGCCCCGGGCTAGACTGTGGACACTTTGAGTTTTTCTTTGTGTTTGAGTTTGGGTTTGCGTTTGTGGGTTGTGTTTGCGTTTGGATTTGGGATTGGGTTTGTTTTCGTTTGCTTTTTTTTCTTTGCGTTTGTGTTTTCGTTTGCTTTTTTCTTTGCGTTTGTGTTTTCTTTGTGGTTGTTTTTGTGTTTGCGTTTGTTTTTGTGTTTTCGTTTGCGTTTGTATTTGTGTTATGTTTGCGTTGTTTTTTTTTTTTTGGTGTGTTTTGGTTTTGTTTGGTTGTGGTTGGGTTTGTGTTTGCGTTTGGATTTGTTTTCTTTTGCTTTTTTGTTTGCGTTAGTGTTTGTGTTTTGTTAGTGTTTTTGGTAGGGTTTGTCTTTGCGTTTGTTTTTGTGTTTTCGCTTGTGTTTGTTTTGTGTTAGTGTTATGTTTCGTTTTTTGTGTGTTTTGGTTGGTTGTGGTTAGATTGGGTAATGCCGGGTAAATGTTGATTACTAATCACACAAGTTATGGTCCTTTACATATACGTTTTTCAGAGATGCCAGTGCAGGGCCTGGCTGGGACGGCTAGTAATTATATACTTTAGCTTAAAATGAGCTTTTAAATTAATTTCGCTACCCCTTTGGCGCCCCCTAAAGGTCGGCGCACGGGACATCCGTCCCGTGCGCCCTGCCCTAGCTACGCCTCTGCCTTTAAAGCCTTTTAAACAATTTTGTTACATTTGCCACATGAAAGTAAGTATTAAGCAACGAAAAGGTTTAGGTATGCGCTCTATGCAATTAAATTTATACTGCTGGTATATCAGTAAATATAAAAAAAAATTCATACTACAACTATGTATTAGGGCTACGTATAAGAATTCTACAACGTCCAAAATATTGCCTTCTATTTAGTATGTTTTTTTTTAAATTCACACTTATTTTGTTCATAAACTTTTTGTCTATTATTATTCGTTCTTTGACAAAATTGTTATTATTACACGAATAAAACATAAAGAAAATATGGTGGGTATTGTAGTATTAATTTTTATAATTATAGTAGTCTGTTGAGTGTTAAAAACTTACAAATTCAGAAGCACAGTGAAAACTAACAAAAACGAGGTTCAGGATTTTCTGTGAAATTCTTAAAGACGATAGGAAGATTGATGACGGAAAACACCGGAGAAATCTAGTTTTCCAGTGTTACCAAATACAATATTTTCCCAACCCAATTAACGCATATTTACACACTCCTCTCATGGACATTTACCACATCCTGCACTTGAAAAAGTTCCCACCCATCAAAAGCAAAATTACCTAAATCCACACACTCATATTTTCCCCACCCCAGACAGATACATTTTCCCCACCCCAGACAGATACATTTTCTACACCCATCACGCGTACGATTCCCCACTCGTTACGCACATATTTACCGTATCTCAGACACACATACTTTACTCCCCACACACGCACATATTAAGCAGTCCAAGAAATACTCCCATAAATTACCCACCACGCTCTCAAATTGCTATCTGCATAAAAATATCGTACCACAAGACTTGAAACTTTGAGACTAACGGTATGCTTGCTAAGTAGTCACTTTGTAATCTTTTTTATTTGTAAATGATCCTATTCGAAAACCCATTGACCATAACTGCACCCAATTAACAAAAGTAACGAATTCACTTCGTTTTATTCAAAAAGGAAAATTTCAAGTGAGTCTTTGGAAGAATTAGACAAAGACGATGCTTTTCTCATTTCTCCGGCTTATGAGTATGAATTGATCCAGTCAAATCGAATTTTCTCGGACACTATCATCGGTATGTCCAAACATTTTCATTCATTTTGTCTATTTGAAAAGTTGCCTTTAAATGTCACTAATTTAATTTAAGTTAGTCCTTATTTTATAAACATAACTTAAACACAGCTAAATCTGCATTGTTGCAAATACTTGAAATTGCAATCAAATGACATCAAAATGAGAATCAAAATTATCAATGCTTCAGAATCAATGTTACTTTCTTAAACTCATTTTAATATATATATATATATATATATATATATATATATATATATATATATATATATATATATATATATATATATATATATATATATATATATATACATATATATATATATATATATATATATATATATATTTACTAGCTGCATACCCGTGCTTCGCCAAGATGAATCTTTTTTAAATGTACCAACTCGGGAACAGAACATAACCAAACACAATAGAAACACAAACGCAAACAAACTCAAACTAAAAGAAAAACACAAACGCAAACACAAACACATTATCAAGCTACGCTTTCCCGGAGACTCAGAGAGAGCTTTCCAATATTTTCTAATTTAACCATCCCTTTAACTTGATAACACCAAACAAATTAATTAAAAAGTCTAGTGACAATTTTAGCGCAATTTCCTTATGTACGCGTCATCACGTTCAATAGATGCGTCATCACGTTCCATGGCTGCGCCATCACGTTCAGTAGGCGCGCAATGGTTTTTAGTCATATAACTCTATTGTTTTTAAAAAATGTGAAAAAATGATTAGGCCTAGCGAAACAAAACCTTGTAATTGTAACTCCCTATCACTCTCATATAAATTATAAATAAATTAATAGGGTACAAAAATAACGTTTGAATTAATAGGTAAATAAGTAATTTAAAAAAATCCTTTCGAACCTCAGCGCTTTGCGCTAAAAACCTACAAGACGCTCAGTTTACATTAAAACTAGGCCTACAAGACGCTCAGTTTAAAATATATTAAAAAAAATTTTTGTGACCGAATGAAAGGATATTTTTAAAAATTTTCTTCGGCAATATTGGTTTAAATTATTGCAGGAATCGATTGGTAAATGTTTCAAGTCGCTAAGTGGTCTGGTTGCCGAGATGTGGAGCAAAAACTGCATTTGTTCGAGGTTTTTTTTGCTTTTCCGGGAAATCCATGAAAGAAACCCGGAATTTTTTTGGCCTATGTTCATCGTCGTAACTTGCTTAACATAATTGCTTTTGGAACTAGTCCTCGATATTGCTTCGTTGAGGAGGAGATACGACTTAAAGCTGTGGACACACATCCATCCATTCATACATCCAGAAATGACGGGTTAATAAACGCAATTCTCCAGAATGGAAATTGCGCTAAAAAATAATACAAAAAAGAGTGATTTTAAGAGATCCTAGAAATTTTAAAAAACTATAAATCTCTGTAATGACTAATCAGAAAATACTATAAATAATCCTAACATTAATCTATTATAATTATGAGCCCTAACAAATAACAACCAGTGCAATAGCAATAAATAAAAAAAAACAATTACTTAATTGGCAATATTTAGCTTTGTTGAATTTCTTCTTTAACTACCTCTCCTGACATAATTAACATTTTATTAAACATTTTATTTCATTAGTAGTGTACGACCCCTACTGTTATTAAAAGGAATCCATTTTCAAGGCATATAAAAGAAAAAATTATTTGACATTGGTCCGTTTAATAATTAATACACTTTAGCAATGTGAGTGTATTTAATATTTTCTTTGTGTTCGTTTGTTGACGATAAAAAAAAATTACGTTCTTACAAAGATAGCACCTACTCCAGTGCTTATAATAAGACACTGCGATGAAACTAAAGCAATGCTCAGTACACTATCGTAGGAACCAATTACTTTAATTATCCTTTAACTGACCATCTCTGTATGAGATCCCCATGAGTCTGCGTGTATTTTATATCGTTTATATTCTCCCTCTATCTACGTAATATTATTTCTTTATTCTAAATTTTTAATGCTATGTTACTGATATGTCTTTCTTCTTTCTTCTTTCTTCTTCTTCTTCGTTCTTAATTATTAGTGTTGAAGGGGATCGAGATTTATCTGCCAGTGGGTTTGAACTCGAGACTTTGTTCGAATTTATCAACCATACGCTTTTTGCCGACTCGACCACGCCTCCAACACAATTAAGCGTTACGTGTCAACTGGTTATGCGCCATTGAGGCCATTGACTCCGATTTCAGCCTGCTTTTCTTTTTGGATTTGCTTCCATAGCCTTTGTCCAACCAAGAACAAACTAAAAGGCAGCAGTTGTTTTAATTTTGGAGTTGTTTCTCCTAGAAGAGTGGCTGTCCCCAGCTAACGAGCCTCATCTGCCCGAGGGTTCGAAGTCGAGACTTTTCGGTTTAGCAACCATGAGCTTTACCGACTCGACCACGCCGACCCCCTTTAACTATTTCTTTTTTTAATTAAAAAGTTATTACATTTCTAAATACACCGGTAGCGATCTCCCCTAAACTTTCTCGAATATTCTTTTATTAAAAAACAGGGGATGGGAACTCGGGATATAGACATAAATTTTAATCCATTTTAAATACTTAAACTTTTAAAAATAGAATAAAATCTCGTAGAAAAACGAATTGCACACCTGTGAACGCCAAATAAAACGTGCATAATAGTGCGGAATATTATTAGTACTTTATAAATTTCCATGCGTTTTTTGAGAAATCGGAAATAGCGTAAATTAGTACTTTCAATCAACGGAAATTACTCAAAATTTGTCAGAAGGTAGAGAATTAGATCTTTTACTTACGTGTGAAATTTCATATATCTATCTGAAATAGTACTCAAGTTATAGTCTTTTAAAAAAAATTCAAACTAGAAAAGTACCACTTTCGATTATCGGAAATCGTTCAAAAGTTGATCAGGATCTACGATTTTGATAAAATACTTTTATATGAAATTTCATCAACCTAGCTGTAACGGTACTCAAGCTATCGTGTTTACACACAGACACACACACACACACACATGGAGACATATGGACAGAATTGCAGTTTTTACGATCCGAAAACGCATAAAACGCCAAAATGTTTATATATTTGTATTAATAATTTTTGCCTGATTAAAGTAAGTCCTCTATACTTCGGATGTGATGAAGGACTGAGGAGTAAAAACGTGAAAACTGTCAAAATTTCATGTTATTTTTGTGCACGATTACAATACTTTCTCTATACTTCGTATATACGAGAAAGTAAAAAGAACGGCCAAATGTGGAAAAAGGCCTTAGTGCCTGCAGTTGTTACTGTTTCTGAATAAACTGAAAGTGAATATCGTTTTAAAAAAAAGTTCTCTAAACCAAGTGACAAGGAAAGATTCCTGATTGGACAAAAAATAATGAATCGGGGACGGAGAGTATGGATGATAGAGTGTTTACCCAGGCTAGGGTCAGTAGGTCGTCATGGTGGCTGGGCATGGTGGCTGGGCTTGGTGGCTGGGCATGGTGGCTGGGCATGGTGGCTGGGCATGGTAGCTGGAAAGGGTGGCTCGGTTTGTTGGCTGGGCATGGCGGCTGGGCATGGTGGTTGGGCATGGTGGCTGGGCTTGGTGGCTGGGCATGGTGGCTTGGCATGGTGGCTTGGCATGGCGGCTGGGCATGGTAGCTGGAAAGGGTGGCTCGGTTTGTTGGCTGGGCATGGTGGCTGGGCGTGGTGGCTGGGCTTGGCAGCTGTGCATGGCGGCTGGGCATGGTGGCTGGGCATGGTGGCTGGGCATGGTGGCTGGGCTTGGTGGCTGTGCTTTGTGGCTGGGCATGGTGGCTTAGCTTGGTGGCTGGGCATGGTGGCTGGGCATGGTGGCTCGGTTTGTTGGCTGGGCATGGTGGCTGGGCGTGGTGGTTGGGCATGGGGGCTGGGCATGGTGGCTGGGCATGGTGGCTTGATTTGGTGGCTGAGCATGGTGGATGGGCATGAAGGCTGGGCATGGTGGCTGGACAGGGTGGCTCGGTTTGGTTGCTGGGCATGATGGCTGGGCTTGGTGGCTGGGCATGATGGCTGGGCATGGTGGATGGGCTTGGTGGCTGGGCATGGTGGCTGGGCATGGTGGCTGGGCATGGTGGCTGGGCATGGTGGCTTTGCTTGATGGCTTGGCATGGTGCTGACCACACTGTCCCCTATAGTCTAAGGTTTTAAAAACCAATAAACCCTATTTTATCAGCTCCGTGTGTCTGGTTACAAACTGGAAAAGAAGATGATAAATCCTGAGTTCTGTCAACCATTATTCTTGCGCTGACAGTGTACATCAATGTTATAGATTTGAAAAATGGATGAAACTTTAAAAAACTGGATATTTTGAAAACTCAATAGCATTTTCTGTAAAGTCAACCTTTCCGAGTTTCGACTAACCTATTTCATGTATCTACATGTGTTAAATAGCGGCTCTACTTACAAAAGCAACACATTTTTTTCTGTCTCCGTTATTTTTCTGTGTCGCCTTTTTTCTGAATTAGTCTCTCAGTGGATTCTGTATCTCATCACGACGACTTGGTCTATGCTGCTGACTCTAATCACATCACACATCCCCCATCTTATAAAAATTGACCTACAGTTTAATACGCACGCTGACCATTTTGTTAACTAATAGTTTAGGACAGACGCCGACCACAAGATATGCGTTTTTATTAGCCAACAACGAGGTACAAATGACAACGATATAGGTCTTTCATTCATCTGACCACAAAGTAGGCGTAAATATTTATTTTTAATAATTTAGTTATCCATCGCTGACTGATCTTGCTCGTTTTAATAGATTTCCATTTCCTAAAAAGGCGCAATTGTAATAAAACCACTCTCTGGTGGACCAGCCACTCACATGTACCCAGCTAACATATTATAGTAAATTTATAAGTTTAATTTAATATTTATGAGAAAACAAATTACTTTTATTACAAGCTTGTATTTAACTTGTGTTCTTTTGTCGTGCTTTTTCGTCCTTTCTTCGAGCCTTTGTAGTGCTTATGTATGTTGTCATTTATTGAAACCTCTCAGTGAAATTTCGACATTTCTAACACACTAATTTCTCTAAAACTTTGCACATATACCGAGACCGGATAAAAGTGCCATCTTACAACTACTTTGACTTAATGAATGCTTATGTTCATGTTCAGATTCAGGTTCAGGTTTAGGTTTCAGCTTCGGATCGGTGCGAAATGTATGCGTCCAATTACAATCAGATTATTGATTTTAAAACCTCAAAAACCATCAGATTTCAAATGTAAAAGTTGGTTTATCAGTATGTGGCGGCAATATATGTATTTGAATGACATGAATATTTTTTTAAAACTCGAATTGATCGCCCTTGTGTAATTTTTTTAAAATGTTAATATGTGTACTAAAATCCCAATTGACATCTAGAAATTTCAATATTAAACGTTTTAAAACTACGTATATTTATTTCACCACTTATCATTTGAATTGAATCAAACAAAATATATTATCTTTTACAAAAAGTTTAATTTGTCCGAAAAAAAGTTTACAAAATACGTCCCTTTGTACCGATTATTTCACTAAATAGATGACCTACAAAAAAATTACATCAGAAAAGTAATTATTTTTTAAATTTATTTTGATGTTGGAAAAAAAACAATTATATAATTAGTATGGAATGATAAAGTGTAATGTGGTAGGTAAAAACCGATTTTTTAAACACTATCTTTTTTTTTATACCCTGAATGTAAAAGTAGTTCTCCTTCCAAACCTGACGGTCTATGGGCAAGTTCAGTTCATCTTTTTCTGTCACGTCATCATTAAAAAGGATAGTGTGGTCAGCGCTACGCCCAACCTTTACCTTGAAAATACTGTTAACTAATTATTATTTTTAATCAATAATAACTAAGAATCGGTTGCTATATGTTCTCTATGTTTACGTTTATCTTTCTATTTGCGTCATTGTTTGCGTTTACGTTTGTATTTATATTTGCGTTTATGTTCGTGTTTATGTTTCCAACTAAGTTTGCATTTGCGTTTATGTTTGAGTTTGCATTTATGATTGTTTGTGTTTACGTTTATGGGTGTTTATGTTTACGTTTGTGTGTTTTTGGGTGGCTTTTTTCGTTCATTTTTGCGTTCGTTTTTTGCGTTTATGTTTACATTTTCACAAACGCCCATATTTACATACGTCATAAATTCCAAAACACCGGGCAGCGCAGGGTATATGATGCTTAATGAGCACATAAATCACGGTTCTTTACAAATAACTTTACGACTAGTAAAATATATATCTCCAATTACAATCAGATTAAAAAACTTAAAACTCCATTATCAATCGGATTAAAAAATGTTAACCTTCAGATAAGAACGATCTTCAACGCTGCATGGTAGATTACAAGGCAAACGAAGGTGCTGCCTTATTTTGTCAACAACTCTACGCCATGTTTGTCAAAAAGTGGATTTTCCTTAACCAGAACCTTGAACTTGTATACCGGATAATCACGCTACACATGGCCTTGACCTCAGTATGCATGGCTGTGGTCTACTTTACGAGCTCTGGCAATAATGGCACAACTCAAATAAATCTTGCTGCCGGACTGGAGGAGAAGGTGACCATAGCAATGCGGATCCCCAACGAACGAACTGTCGCCATTTTTGAAAGATTGAATGAAAGTTTACCTCAAAACTTTGAGAGACTTTATGTGAATATGGATATGGTATGAATTTATGTGGGTTTTTTTGTGTTTTTTAAATAGAGTTACAGTTTGCTTCTGTATGTGGTTTGGGTTAGGGTTAGGTCTGACAAATGTGCAACTTGATGTATGAAAGTATTACTAATAAAACACAGCTAACCAGTAGTATCAAAGAACAATTTACGGCCTAGTTTGATTGAAAGTACAACAAATATAATTCTAGCATAGATATAGTTATTAAAATAGTAGTGTTTATTACATTTGTTTTAAAAATCATATATTTTCTCCGTTTTAGTGCATTGTTACATAAACGTTGTTAATAAAACGTTTTCATGCATTTTCCTCGGTACGTTAAATTAACAAAAACGATTGCGCACCAAATGTACATGATAATGTGCGTATAATAGTGCGGAATAGATATAGGGAACCCTACTGATTTCGGAAAATTCTAATTAATTTATAAAACATTAATTAGGTATCCATTTAATTTAAATTTGATGTCAGATTACATTGAGATGAATCGGTCAGTTAGAAGTGCTCAAAATTGTGATCGCCCGTTTCGGTCTATGAAGGTCGAAAAAAAGACCGACAGAGGAAATAAAAGCTTATAAAAATACACAACACTAACCATAATTGATTAGCCATGTAATAATTTAACCTAAAAACACAAAACACTAAATCTGACAGCTAATAACTGAAAAAAAACATAACACTAACTAGTATGTGTTTTCCTGCTATGTCTATTTATCCAGAGTTTTCCCACGTTTCTATTGGATTGGATTAAAACGAATGCGTCTGTAGACTCTGTGACCGTTTTGGGTGTTGATCTGTACGAGCCACCTTTTCACAATCTAGTTTACACATCCAGCCCATCCGTCTACACGCAAGTTTATGTGGTAAGTAGCACAAATATCTCACCTAAAAAATAGGGGCAGTGGATAAGGTTTGTATTTATGTTTATATTTGTGATTGAGGTTGAAGTGAGAGATGGTTTATGCTTATGTTTGTGGTTATGTTGTTTTTTTTGCGTACAGCTAAGTTTGTATTTGTGGCTTGGGTTGGGTTATGTTTTTATTTGTGATTGATTGTGATTAGAGTCAGGTTTAAAGTTAGGTTTAGCGTTTTGTATAATTTCTTAAACGTCATTTTTTGCATTTAGACATTTAATTGTACGGCAAGTAATGAATATATGAATAAGTCAGAGTCAAATTCAGGAATGCTTGGCTTCGTCTTGATTTCAGCGAGCGTTTTGTTCTTGTATCTTCCGTCTATACTAAGCTAAAGGAAGTGTTCCCTTAAGTTTTGTTGGTGCTAGAGTAGAATTGCTTATGTTGCATTGCAAATCGTGTGCTTAAAACGCTACCTTCCTTCACATTCAGCAGTAGCGTAGCGAGGGGGGGCGGGGGGGACATATGTCCCCGGACGCCGACCTTAGGGGGCGCCAAAATGGGTTGGAAAAATAAATTGAAAGGTTTAGGGGGGTGCAAATCGAAAGTTTGATGGGGGGGTGCAAATCAAAATCTCGAGGGGGGGTGCAAATCGAAAGTTTGAAGGGGCGGGGTGCAAATCGAAATCTCGAGGGGGGGGGTGCAAATCGAAAAGTTTGTCCCCGGGCGCCGGGAAGAGTCGCTACGCCTCTGACATTCAGTTATATAGCTGAATCCTTATAGTAAATATGTGTGCGACCACTTTCTTTTTGTGCTCGGCATAGTTAGTATAATAGGATTAAAATATTAGGAAAGAAATCACACATTACAAGTCGACTACCGGGCCACTATATAGAAATAAAAATCATGTTCATCACAAAACGTATATACACGATCAATGCGCGCCCGTATAGGTGGCGTTGACACGGTTCGTGACGTACATGCATAGTTACGCGAAGGGTTCCACGATATAGAAAAATCACGATACGGATACGTTTTACGTCCTACTGGAACACTTGTCATCTTGTGATGATTGGCCGTCGTATTGAAACTGTCGTCGGCTGGGGCCGCTAGTTCTATCATCCTAACCCTAACCCGTCGTATTGAAACTGTCGTCGGCTGGTGCCGCTAGTTCTATCATCCTAACCCTAACCCGTCGTATTGAAACTGTCGTCGGGTGTGGCCGCTAGTTCTATCATCCTAACCCTAACCCGTCGTATTGAAACTGTCGTCGGCTGGGGCCGCTAGTTCTATCATCAGCAGTGATTTTATTTTTATTATTTTTATTATTATTTGTATTATTATTCTAAAATTACCACTTTTGGACAAAGCCCGCTATGATCAAACCCACGCCGTGGACAAAGCCACGGTTCGGTCAACCCACCTATGGTCAAAGCCCCTATTGTAAAGGCTCATGTGGTTAAAGCATCTAAAATCCGAAATCAAATTGTACTTTTTATTTTGCACGGTTAGAAAAAATGTAAAATAAGATAATACAGTTCTCTAATTTTCTCAGCGTTTTATGGTCATGTTCATAATAATTTTGAGAATAAAATGGAGGCGAGCGAGTTGACAAGAATCCTTCCATCATGTTGTTGGCATGGAATAAAAACTTGCTTTTTTACTTTCTCGTATATACGAAGTATAGGGAAAGTCTTGTAATCGTACAAAAACAAATTGAGATTTTTTACAAATCTCGACGTTTTACACCTCACTCATACGGAAAAACATAATTTTGCAATCTTGTCCGTATGTCTCTGTGTGTGTGTGTCTGTCTGTCTGTGTGTAAACACGATTACTTGAGTACCGTTACAGCTAGGTTAATGAAATTTCATAGATAAGTATTTTATCAAAATCGTAGATCCGTATCAACTTTTGAGCGATTTCCGATAAACGGAAGTGGTACTTTTTCTACATTGAATTTTTCAAAAGCCAAAAAAGTTGATTACTATTTTAGATAGATAAATGAAATTTCACATGTAAGTAAAAGATGTAATTCTCTACTTTCTGTAAAATTTTTAGTAATTTTCGTTGACTGGAAGTACTAATTTACGCTATTTCCGATTTCTCAAAAAACGCATGTAAATTTATAAAATACTAATAATATTGCGCACTATTATGCACATTTATTAGGCGTTCACTTGGTGTGCAATTCTTTTTTCTACGAGATTTTATTCTATTTAAAAACTTTAAGTATTTAAAATGGAGTTCCCATCCCCTATTGTTTTATATAAGAACGAGCCGACCCGCGGCATAACATACGCCGCTATTTAGTTGTTTTTTCTACTTTTCAGTAATTCATAATTTGTGAATTTGACAGTACCAACGCTGACACTGAAAATATTTCTTTAAAACACTATAAGTAGCTCGTTAAGGACCATAACCCCCCCCCCCCTTTCTTTCCCCCCCCCCCCCTCCAACCCAAATATTGATTGGCTGTACAGGAACTCCGTGATCGAAAACTATTTGTTTACAAAACTTTGCAGTTAAATGAAAATTTAAACCCCATGACCTTGTTTTCCTTTTTTTTTCGCTTACAATGTGTACAATATAATTTATGGCAGCCTATCGAATAGCAAGATGCCATTGCTTATGTCGCCATTACACGTTAAAACCATATTGCTTTTTTTTTTTAATTTTTATTTAGTTACCAAAAATATTAAAAACATCAAATACATCCAATCTTTAGTAAAGTCCGAAAAAAACCAGACAGACAAGATTTTATAACCATATTAATTGTAATTGTGATTTTTAAATTAATTAATGGGCCTCTCGAATACTTTCTCGCTCGCTTCCATTGAAATGCTATTGTCGCTATTTTATGATCTTATGAAAATCAGCATTTTTACACTGAATTTTTTTTAATCCAGATCCAGTCCATTTTAAATGCCCATATCAAGGCATACTTTGGAAGCAACCACACCATTATTAGTCGTGCTAGAACATTTTATTCTATTCCTCAAAAATCGGAATTGAATAGTTCTAAATATTCAAGTTTGGAACAGATGCACATTTACCTGCCAGCCTGGGCATTGAGTGTAGCTTTGTGGTCTACTGAAGCATACATCCTCTACAGTTTAGTTATAGAAAAAAGTGTAAGTATCAATTTTTATTGGTCGTTTTTCGCGAAAATCTATTACCTATTCGAACGCCTTAAATGCAAGTAAACCGGATAAATTATTACTTTCTCGTATATACGAAGTATAGAGAAAGTCTTGTGGTCGTGGATTATCGTGCACAAAAAAAAAATCAAGATTTGTGCAAATCTCGACGTTTTACACCTCACTGATACGGAAAAACATAATTTTGCAATCTTGTCCGTATGTCTGTGTGTCTGTCTGTGTGTCTCTCTGTGTGTGTGTGTGTATGTGTGTGTGTGTGTGTGTGTAAACACGATAACTTGAGAACCGTTACAGCTAGGTTGATGAAATTTCATGTATAAGTTTTTTATCAAAATCGTAGATCCCGATCAACATTTGAGTGATTTCCGATAACCGAAAGTGGTACTTTTTCTACATTGAATTTTTCAAAAGCCTATAACTTGGGTACTATTTTAGATAGATATATGAAATTTCTCATTTGAGTACAAGATCTAATTCTCTACCTTCTGTCAAATTTCGAATAATTTCCGTTGACCGGAAGTACTAATTTACGCTATTTCCGATTTCTCAAAAAAAAGCATGTAAATTTATAAAGTACTAATAATATCCCGCACTATTATGCACATTTATTAGGCGTTCACTTGGAGTGCAATTCTTTTTTTTTACGAGATTCTATTCTATTATAAAAAGTTTAAGTAATTAAAAATGAATTACAACTATTATTTATATCCTGAGTTGCCATCCCTCATAGTTTTATATTAGAATATTTGAGAAAGTTTAGGGGAGATCACTCCCGGTTTGTTTTATATCACAATGTGAAACAGTTTGTTTCTTAAAGGGACATGCATTTTCAGAGTCACACGAGTTATTAAGTTTTAAAAAGCACATTACAAAAAAATGTTAAACAATTACTGAATAGTTTAAAAACTTCAAATGAAAACAAGCTTCTCCAAAGTGTATATTAAATTCCAGTTGAAAATATTAACTTTTTTTTAAAACGTGCAAGAATTATGTTTAACGAAAGAATATGAACAGTGTTTCTTCCAGGCACCTCGGGAAAGTCTACCCCTCCCCTTCATCGAAATGGAATTTATATAGAAAATATATACTTTTAAAAGTGTCCGCCCCCCACCCCCACCCGGAGAAAACAGTCTCGAAGAAACACTGAATATGAAGTTTATTGTATCAGGTTATTCAGAGATATGGGGTCTTCCTTAAATGACATCACGGTTTTTTTGTCAAAAAGTCAGACATCCCCCCCCCCCCCCCCCCTCGGCAATACTAACATGTCGTCACACTACATCCAACCCTTTAATCTACAAGCTATCTTATGTTTCAAATATATTGTGGTTTTCTCCACAACTTATCTTATGTGTCAAATATTTTTTTTAAATACTTAATGTCAATGTGGGTATTTCTTGCAGACCTGACGATTCATGTGAGAATAGTTAGAGTATATGAATAATGTAACTGTTACCAATATGCCCAGACCCTTACTTTTGCCAGTACAATTTTTACTGTAATTTGTATGATGGACAAAATTGATGTCATTTATCAAATAGCAATAGAATGGTCAAGGATTTCATTATCTGATAGTAAGTTTATCTGGACCTCAGCATAGTATGCTGGTTGGTTTAGGCTTAGGGTTAGCATAGTATGCTGGTTGAAGGTTTGAAATCACTGACGTCATGAGCATTGATAACTTTTTCATCGCACTTCGATGGGTATTTCTTTTGCCACATTATAGGATGTTTCTTTATTCGTGGGTGTAGATACAAATGCTGTTGATTTAACCAGAAACGTCAAAAGTGAGTCTTAAGTGGCAGCAATTTCTTTTAACCCTTGCGACTAGACATCCGTTTTTAGCTGAAGATATGTATCACATTTTATATTCTTGACTTTTCTTCTTGGCAAATCGTTTTACTCTTTTTAGTGGATGTTAGCATGCAATCATCAAACATTCACTTAAAAATGTATATTAATCATTTACAGTCCATTTTCAAGTACATTAGAAAGGTTATTTATCAGATCTAATTGTGAATTGAAAAACCTCACACAGAAAAAGTTAACACAGCGAGACACGTGTATGCCTTTTTGAGCTGATCCCATAAACACTCATCACAAGCTAACCCCACCTACATCCGCTTTTTTGGTGCAACCCCACCCCCCCCCCCCCCCCACCCTCACTCAAACTTTCGATTTACACCCCTCCCCCCTTGAATTAATCACTTAATTACGTGGAATTAGTGGAATTATCATTTCTCTCTATATATTTGGCTATTTTTTGCCTTGGTGTCACGCCCCTAAATAATGTCAAGCGGTGCGGTCCGCACCCCCGCTCCCCACCCCCTCGCTACGCCACAGATCGTGCAAAAAAAACGAAATTGAAATTTTTACAAAGACCTTCCTTATTTTAATCGAGCAAAAATTATAAAAAATGTCGGCGTTCTACGCGTGATCGAGTTGGATAGACTGGGCTTTGCAATTCTGTCCGAACGTCTGTGTGTATGTATGTCTGTGAACACGATAGCTTGAGTACCATTACAGCTTGGTTGAGGAAATTTCGTATTATCTATATATATATAATTCTCTTCATGGGGACCTTGCGAGAAAACACCAAGACGTAAGCGCGCCTAGCAGCCCCCTCTCTTCCTCTCTAGGTATATCGCTACCACCTCCACCGGTCTGGCGAGCTGTGGTTCACCAAATGTTTACAATCGTAGTGACGGCTATTAGGGACAGATAATTTTGTTCGGAGGGGAGGTAACTAAGAGGATGCTGCTTTCACGGGGGGGGGGGGTTATTGGAAAGGAGGAGGGGGTGGGTTATCGTCCTTAACAAGCTACTGATAGTGTGTTAAAGCAAATATTTTCAGCGGCAGCATTGGTAGTGTCGAATATACTACGCCGCGGATTGGCTCGTATCAAATAGTTGTGTATCAATTTTTCAGCGATTTCCGGTAATTGAAAGTGAAAATTATTCTACATTTGGTTATTCAAATGCCTTTAACTTGAGTACAGTTTTAATTAGATAAAAGAAATTTCACATTTAAGTAAAAGATCTAATTTTCTGCCTTCTTTCAAATTTTGAATAAGTACCGTTGATCGGAAGTAGTACTTTACGCTATTTCCGATATCTAAAAAAAAACGCAAATGAATTTATAAAGTACTAGAATTCCGCACTATTATACACAGAGTGTTTGGAGTTCACTTGGTGCGCAATTCTTTTTTTTATGAGATTCTATTCCATTTTACAAAGTTTAAGTAATTAAAAATTGATTAAAAATCATGTCTATATCCCGATTTTCCATCGCCCCTAGTGTTATATAAGAATATTCGAGAAAGCTTAGGGGAGCTCACTGCCGGTTCATTTGATTTATTTTTATTTTATATTAGCAATTAAAAATTAATTAAACCGTTTCTGAGCCAAGCGGAAACTACAAGATGAAATGCTAGAGATCGATCACTGGATAGATTACTATATCCAATAAGAGTAGGGGAGATAACTAGCTAGACGCCATCAACCGAACAGCCCGAAGAGCTGCGGTCCACACCGAATGTTTATAATCGTAGAGCCGGGTCGAACTAATAAAGGCTGTTAAGTGCAGATAATAAAGTTTTTAAACCATCAGAAACTAATTAAAGCTTGCTCTTGTCTGTAAACTAGGCCTATGCTCACCGATGGCTGCTATCACGGGGCAGAGAATCGTCTTTCAGACATCGCGAGCTACTTATGGCGTTTTAAAGCAAATATTTTTAGTCGTGTCCACTTCATAAATTATCCTAATATATAATAGCCCATGTACGCACTTCTCTCTCTCTCTCTCTCTCTCTCTCTCTCTCTCTCTCTCTCTCTCTCTCTCTCTGTCCGCAAAATATTTTCGCCGGATATCACGTCAGAATCGGCAGCGATATATGGAGAACTTGATACGGACTTTTGTTGAAAATAATATGTTAGATGTTTTAAATGTATAACCACAATTTTATTTAAAGAAGAAAAATAAAAAATAAAGGCGTATTCGAATGTAGAGAAACAGTTTTAATTATGCAACAGGAAAAGCGTTTATAGTTGTGAAAAAGAATGCATAAAATAGTGACGTCACTAATGTTTATACATTAACTAATGACGTCATCTGCCGTGTTTAGAATAAAAAGAAATGAACTATTTCATTTAAATTTCATTTAGATCTACGTACGCTATAAAATTTATACAATACAATTTTGCTCGGGCTAAACTTAAAAAAAAATTCTTTTAGGATTCTAGATCTAGATATTCTAGATCTAGATATTCTAGATCATCTAGATCTAGATATTCTAGATCATCTAGATCTAGAGATTCTAGATCATCTAGATCTAGAGGTTCTAGATCTAGATCTAGATGATATAGATCTACGGAAAAACTAGACTTACACAGATGTAGACCCTACCTAGATCTAGATCTAGATACATTTCTATACTTAAGTATTTCAGGCCTTAATTACTTTATTGAAATTTTTGTTTATCTATGCAATTTGCTAATCTCTATAATATATAAAGCAAAGTTGTCGGATGCCCTATAGGGCACTTCCCGGCGCCGCAGGCGCTTCAAATTTTGCAGGATCTTGCCTTGGGACGACAGAACACTGGGGCCAGTTGGCCGAAAAGTCTACGATGAGGGGGTCAAAACTGACCTCGACTGACCGGCGCCTTATATGAGCTATAAATCGAAAAAAAATGTCCACGTAGGAACCTCTTCATAACTCCTGAGGTCGTAGACCAACCCTCGGGCGAATTAATCAAGCATTCAAATTCTCAATGTTTTCGAAAGCCTAAGCGAAGCTGGGCAGCATGCCTAGTGAATCACTAAAAAGTAGAAAATAAAACAAAATGATTTTTTTTTAAACTGTATAGGAACAAGTTTTTAAATGCAATCAAATAAGAAAATAAAACTAATTTGCTTTCTTTAATAAAGGTTTTGGTCGCTCATGGGATCTTTTACAAATTGTGGGACAAAACTTTTATTAAAGACAGCAAATACGTTTTATGTTATGGCAGCTAATGAAGAAATAAAATTTATTTTAATTGAACAGAGTTTCATATTTCAAAAATATCCATGATAGGGTGTGACCTTACATAACATAATCTTGTTTCTCCAAAAGTCAGGTTTTAAACACCTGCAGTTGATCAGTGGCCTCAGCCCAAGCAGGTACTGGAGTGCACATTTCCTTTTTGATTCCATCGTCTGTCTGTTTGTGGCCCTACTTCAATGGACGTGCTCCTTAGTTCACCCGGCCATTCAGGTGTATACCCCCCTTCTGCTAACCTTGACCTTCTTTGTGTTAGACATCATACCTTATTTGTATCTCCTCAACTATTGTTTGGGAGGACCGGAGGAATCTGTCACTCTTTTAATAGCCTGGAATTTTGTTGTTGGTAAGTCTTTAACAAAATACCCAACGCCTACACGTAACGGTGTTTGAAGTCATTAATATAATTGCAATTATTTAAACTATATCTGCCCCATGAGTGTCAGGGTCGATGGTATAACGTCGTTCAATAAAGTTTAGTGGTAAAGGTTTCTTGCAGCCTGGGGTGATTGTGGGTTGTTAGGGTTAGGGTTCGATGGTATAACGTCGTTCAATAAAGTTTAGTGGTAAAGGTTTCTTGCAGCCTGGGGTGATTGTGGGTTGTTAGGGTTAGGGTTCGATGGTATAACGTGGTTCAATAAAGTTTAGTGGTAAAGGTTTCTTGCAGCCTGGGGTGATTGTGGGTTGTTAGGGTTAGGGTTAGGGTTCGATGGTATAACGTCGTTCAATAAAGTTTAGTGGTAAAGGTTTCTTGCAGCCTGGGGTGATTGTGGGTTGTTAGGGTTAGGGTTCGATGGTATAACGTCGTTCAATAAAGTTTAGTGGTAAAGGTTTCTTGCAGCCTGGGGTGATTGTGGGTTGTTAGGGTTAGGGTTAGGGTTCGATGGTATAACGTGGTTCAATAAAGTTTAGTGGTAAAGGTTTCTTGCAGCATGGGGTGATTGTGGGTTGTTAGGGTTAGGGTTAGGGTTCGATGGTATAACGTCGTTCAATAAAGTTTAGTGGTAAAGGTTTCTTGCAGCATGGGGTGATTGTGGGTTGTTAGGGTTAGAGTTCGATGGTATAACGTCGTTCAATAAAGTTTAGTGGTAAAGGTTTCTTGCAGCATGGGGTGATTGTGGGTTGTTAGGGTTAGGGTTCGATGGTATAACGTCGTTCAATAAAGTTTAGTGGTAAAGGTTTCTTGCAGCATGGGGTGATTGTGGGTTGTTAGGGTTAGGGTTAGGGTTCGATGGTATAACGTGGTTCAATAAAGTTTAGTGGTAAAGGTTTCTTGCAGCCTGGGGTGATTGTGGGTTGTTAGGGTTAGGGTTCGATGGTATAACGTCGTTCAATAAAGTTTAGTGGTAAAGGTTTCTTGCAGCATGGGGTGATTGTGGGTTGTTAGGGTTAGGGTTCGATGGTATAACGTCGTTCAATAAAGTTTAGTGGTAAAGGTTTCTTGCAGCATGGGGTGATTGTGGGTTGTTAGGGTTAGGGTTAGGGTTCGATGGTATAACGTCGTTCAATAAAGTTTAGTGGTAAAGGTTTCTTGCAGCCTGGGGTGATTGTGGGTTGTTAGGCTTAGGGTTAGGGTTCGATGGTATAACGTGGTTCAATAAAGTTTAGTGGTAAAGGTTTCTTGCAGCCTGGGGTGATTGTAGGTTGTTAGGGTTAGGGTTCGACGGTATAACGTCGTTCAATAAAGTTTAGTGGTAAAGGTTTCTTGCAGCATGGGGTGATTGTGGGTTGTTAGGGTTAGGGTTCGATGGTATAACGTGGTTCAATAAAGTTTAGTGGTAAAGGTTTCTTGCAGCCTGGGGTGATTGTGGGTTGTTAGGGTTAGGGTTAGGGTTCGATGGTATAACGTCGTTCAATAAAGTTTAGTGGTAAAGGTTTCTTGCAGCATGGGGTGATTGTGGGTTGTTAGGGTTAGGGTTCGATGGTATAACGTGGTTCAATAAAGTTTAGTGGTAAAGGTTTCTTGCAGCCTGGGGTGCTTGTGGGTTGTTAGGGTTAGGGTTAGGGTTCGATGGTATAACGTGGTTCAATAAAGTTTAGTGGTAAAGGTTTCTTGCAGCCTGGGGTGATTGTGGGTTGTTAGGGTTAGGGTTAGGGTTCGATGGTATAACGTCGTTCAATAAAGTTTAGTGGTAAAGGTTTCTTACAGCCTGTGGTGATTTTGGGTTGTACCGTCTTTTTTAAATGAATACACGAGTACTTTTTATGGACTGACGTATTAAAATAAAAGATAATGTACAAATAAAATGGTATAAATCATAATTTTTACATTTTGAATCCGAGAAAATTTGCTTATTAGTACTTCAGAAATCACAATTATAATTACTACCTAATCATTATCTTAGTTTCAATCATTTCTATTTAGTTATGCTTGATGAATCTCAAGCCGCAAAGCTACTGCACTTTGAAGAGTTTGTGACTTCCGCACTGGACATTATCTCGCCTAATTTAATGCTTCACAAAACGTTACTCAAATTATTTGACAGGAAATATACCCAGCAAGGTATTTAAAAATACATTATAGCGCTTTCAAAGTAATACGAGTATATGATTATGTACGTGTTTTCTGCCGTATTTGTAGTTGAATTTACATTTGCATTATTATTCATGTTCATATTTATACTCTTATTTGAGTTATGTTTTTGTTTGTATTCGTCGCATAAACATGTATTTGTGTATGCAATTACAGTTGTAGTTCTATTGGTGTAATTACAAATTACATAAAATTCTCGATTTTCCTTTTATTCTACTTGACATCACAGATATTGATTTTCAAGAATTTGAGTGGTGTGATCAAACGGCGAGATTTTTTCTGCTTCATGCAATATGTTCGTGGTTTATTTTGTTAATCATCGAGCTTAACTACGTTCAAAGAATATGGTAATTATTTTCTCTTGAATCTATTAACTCTACATAATCTTAATTTACAAATCCATGTTATCTTAAGATTTCTACACCTTATTTGAAAATCCACTTACTTAAATCTCGAATTCGAACCCTCGGGCAGATGAGGCTCGTAAGCTGGGGACAGCAACTCTTCTAGGAGAGACAACTCCAAAATCAAACAACTGCTGCCTGTTAGTTTGTTCTTGGTTGGACAAAGGCTACGGAAGCAAATCCAAAAAGAAAAGCAGGCTGAAATCGGAGTCAATGGCCTCAATGGCGCATAACCAGTTGACACGTATCCTTAATTGAGATGGAGGCGTGGTCAAGTCGGCAGATAAGACTCGATCCCTTCAAACACTAAAAATTAAGAACGAAGAAGAAGAATCAAAATTATATTAACCATTATTATGAACTTAAACATATCGTCTACTTTCTCGTGTACATTATCGTTTACTTACCCTTTACTTTCTCATCTACTTTCTCACCTACTTTCTCCTCTACTTTCTCACTTACATTCTCCAATACTTTATCATCTACTTTCTACTATATTTTCTCATCTACTTTCTCATCTACTTTCTCATCTACTTTCTCCTATACTTTCTCATCTACTTTCTCCTCTACTTTCTCATCTACTTTCTCATCTACTTTCTCCTATACTTTCTCATCTACTTTCTCCTATACTTTCTCATCTACTTTCTCATCTACTTTCTCCTCTACTTTCGCCTATACTTTCTCATCTACTTTCTCCTATACTTTCTTATCTACTTTCCCCTCTACGTTCGCATCTATTTTCTCTTATACTTTCTCATCTTCTTTCTCATCTACTCAATCGTCTACTTTCTCATCTATTTTCTCTTTTACATGCTCATCTACTTTCTCTAGTATTTCCAGATCTACTTTCTCCTCTACTTTCTCAATTACTTTCTCCAATACTTTATCATCTACTTTCTACTCTACTTTCTCAACTACTTTCTCCTCTACTTTCTCCTCTACTTTCTCCTCTACTTTCTCCTCTACTTTCTCATCTACTTTCTCATCTACTTTCTCATCTACTTTCTCGTCTATATTGTATTCCAATTTTGTATTAAATTGAAAGCAAGATTGGAACAAATCTTAACGTTTTATAGTTTTCGGAGTCGAATTTTTTTTTTGCAATCTTTAAAATTCCAAGGTTACCAAATACTCTACAACTATGCAAACTGTACTAATAATAGAAAAAAATAAGTACTAGAATTCCTAGGCTTTATTAGTCATCAGTTTTAAAAATAGAATTTAATCTAAAATAATAATATTTTTCTGTTAACGATATTTGTAATCTACTCTATGCTTCTGTGACGCGTGTTTCAAGCTGTTTCTTCAAGGTTTTTTAATCTCTTAGGGGGAGGGGGAACCTGAAATTTTTCGGGGGGGCAGGGGGGGAAGTGGGCGGGCTAAAATTTCCTGGGGGTGGATGGGGCGGACAGAAATGAATGGAAGAAACTCTGGTTTCAAGTGATAACCTATAAACTCAAATCAGAAGAGTGACGACATTTATAAACTACCTCTAAAGTAAAATTGATAAAGAAAAGAATTAGTAAATGTCACATTCGGTTTATAAAATAAAGAAAGTTAGTATTTAAATACATTTCAATACCCTAACCCTAACCCTACCACCCTGCACCTAATTAATTCGATACAAAATCAATACGTGTATCCTAACATAAGAACAAACAAAAGGAAGTAGGCTCTACTTACAATTTTTTTTCTAATATTACTTTTAATTTTATGCATTTATATACCGATCGATGGAAGTAATTTGTAAAATAAATAACAAATATTTATTTTTTTTGCACTTCAGATTGTTTAAACGGATAGTTGAAAAATGAACCAACTTATTACAATAGAGAAATGTAGAATTTTCCCAACCTGAAATTGAAATTAAAACCATAAGCATAAGAAAAAAATTTCCATCACCCACATACAAACACAGTCCATTTCAACTTTAAATATAGACAGAGAGACAGACAGTCCGAAAGATATATATATATATATATATATATATATATATATATATATATATATATATATATATATATATATATATATATATATATATATATATATATATATATATATATTTATATATTTATATTTATTTATTTATTTATTTATTTATTTATTTGGATGAGTGGTAAATGGACAGATAGAAGGTCGGAAGTGCCATTTCTAATCTATAGATCTGTTCTACTCCAAGTGCCATCAAAACATTACTGCTATTAATCGAATGTAATCAAAAGTTACCGTGCTCACTCAAGTTCCATTGAAGTCGTGGCAGCTTTTAAAAACTATCTTTACTATTTCTTTAATAGTATCTAGTGTGTGTTTGGGATTTTGGTTAATATTTTGTTTGAGTTCATCTCAATCTACTAATCCCGACCGCTGCTTTAAGTTTAAATGATTGTCCGTGTTACAGGTATGCCTACTGCTGCTGTTGCGCTGATATTTACGTTTGTTTTAATGATTATACCCGGATCCATCGCGCGAGGTACAAAAAGTACTACGCCAATAACACTGCTGTTCAGAGGGAGATGGTACGCGTGTTAACTGAGAAACAGAAAGGGAATATAGAGCAAGGTAAAAGGGTAGGATTAGACAATCTAATATGCATATACCTATAAATATACTTACATATTCATATACACATACATATACTTTATACATAAAGGTACATAAAAAATATATATATCATATATATGCATATATATATATATATATATATCATATATATATATTATATATATATATATATATTATATATATATATATATATATATATATATATATATATATATATATATATATATATATATATATATATATATATATATATATGAATACGTAGACATATAGATGCGCATGCGCAATCGCCCAAACGTTTGCGTGTACACTTTTATGTCTGTAATTAAAAAAAAATACAACGCATAAGGTCATTATATAACACAAAAGGTCATTATATAACGCATAAGGTCATTATATAAGACATAAGGTCATTATATAACACATAAGGTCATTATATAACACAAACAATACAAATTGTAATCCTACTAATACACCAGAAATCATGCAATGACCTCGATTATAATCTTGTATTTCATGTGGTATATGTCGCTAATGAAAACTATTTGTTCACAGACATAGTAGTTTTTTTGAACATGTGTAAAAAGTATCGGATCAAACATCGTATTTTGACGGCAGTGGAAAACACGTGTCTAGGCATTTCACCAGGCGCCATCTTTGGTTTCCTAGGCAACCATGGTTCTGGTAAAACGTCCATACTTAAAATGATGACCGGGGAATTAATGTTAACCTATGGTGACATTTACTACAGCGGACAGAGTATCAAATCCCATTTGTCAACAGTAAGTTGCGCTTTCCTTTGAAGCATCGGCGTCTCTACAATAAAACATACAGGCTTTGTAGTATATTGAGTATATTTCATCGTGATCGAAACGTAATGAGATGTTGATAGTTTTCGCCTCTTTTCCCTACTGTATCTAATACGGAATGTAAATGATGTTGGGTTAGGGTTACTCTAATCCTGCAAGAGCTTAAAATTGATATTTAGAAAATTTCTACGTTTTACGCACTCCAGAGTCGTAAAAGTTTACAATTTTGTTCGTCTGTCTTCCCGTCTGTCTTCCCGTCTGTCTGCGTATGTAAACAAGATAAATTAAGTAACGTTTCAGCTGGTGGATGAAATTTTCATACTCGGGTTTATAATCTAGTTCTCTTGTCAAATTTTGAGAAATTTCCGGTGACGGGAACTAGTATTTTTCGCTATTTCCGATTTCTCAAAATTCCACCAGAACACGATAATTTTATAGCGCTTTTGAGAGCAATTTTTTTTCTAAGCGATTAAATTGTAGTAAAGTGTGTATAGTTGAGCGTTTTATAAAGAAGTGTTTCGTTATATCTATTGAAACATTGTTCTGGGGATATGCTAAGCATAAAATCACAAAATTTCTTGTTTTTCGTCATGATGGGTTTCTTGCACTTTTGGATGCTTTGTCCATTTTTGTATTAAGAAATTAATTACTTTAATGAGAAATAATTTTTTAATGTGTTTAAATTACCATGTTGATGACCATATTAATTAAAAAATAATCAATTTTTCGCGATCTAATGAGCACTCTATCAAACGTTTTATATCCGTCTTGATTGTATTTGGCATCATTGGAAAGCTGGACTTCTCATATGTTTCATAATCTTAATTTCCATCATCTCGAAACACCCTAAGCTTACAATCGGCTTTACAATTTACACAGATATGGTTTTTTCGTGACCTACTTTTCGTTACTTTTGCTGTTTTTCTCAGTTCGCAGGTTTTTAACACTAAAAAGCCTACTACTTTTTGTTAAACAATACCAACCATATTTTCAGTAGTTGTTTTTCGTGCAAAATAAAAATTTTGTCACGGGGAATTGTGATGGCTTTGATTGGAAAAAAGTATCTGGTAATTAATATGCATTTTTTTTTTATTTTGGATACTAAAAAGGTACAATCTTTTAGACCTTGTGAAATTCTTACTTGTAGCTATTTTTAGCATTTTTAAAAGTACCATAAAATTCAAAATAGCGGAGGTTTTTTTGGGGTTTCCATGACAACCAAAATTGTTTTCAACCATTTTTTTGCTTTTTAATACTTTCTTTCATGTGCCAAACATGGTAATAGTATTTAAAAAGCTTTAGATGTTATATTGTAAAAAATAGAAATTACATAGCATATCCCCTTAAGTCCCTTGTAACATTTGTATCATAGTTATGTCCCTTGAGCGTGTAGTGTGTAAGCTGTGTGTTGACATCCGGTAGAGACCACGTGATCAGACGTGACGTCAGAGACTGTTCTCTACATAATGTGTTAACATAATGGCGTCTACTGTTGCGTTCTGAACAGTATACAATAAGCTGAGTTGTGAAGCATGGGTTATTTCGCTCTATTTCCGATTGCTCAGAGACTTTCAGGATTAGATCATTTAACGTGTGTTTTCGAAGTAGATTGGCAATAACGATTACAATTCAATGTATTAAATATCGAAGTAAATTGGCAATAACGATTACAATTCAATGTATCAAATATCGAAGTAGATTAGCAATAACGATTACAATTCAATGTATCAAATATCGAAGTAGATTAGCAATAACGATTACAATTCAATGTATCAAATATCGAAGTAGATTAGCAATAACGATTACAATTCAATGTATCAGATATCGAAGCAGATCGGCTACTGCCCTCAAAGTAAGACTCTGATGAAACAGCTGACTGGGAGACAAACACTGGAGTTGTTTGGGAGGTTACGGGGCGTACCGGAGAACAAGATTAGTCACATGATTGATTACGTCACACAGATGATTTTTTTATTCCCATATGTGGATTTCCTCGTCAAACAATACAGGTAAATTTAACAATACAGGTAAATTAAACAATACAGGTAAATTCAACAAAAAAAGTAAATTTAACAATACAGGTAAATTTAACATAAAATCTATATTAAACAATACAGGTAAATTTAACCAAACATATAAATGTAACAATTCGTTTAAATTTAACAATACGGGTTTATTTTATAATGTGATTTGGTAGTTGTTGCCATTTATTAAATTATAAATATAGATACTATTTGGGATAAAGATAAAACAAGTAAACATTAAAATAACACGTAAAATTGGACTATAAAACTTTCTAAATCATATTAACTCGAGCATCTTTCAATATCATTTCTTCTTTTCTTAAGTTATATGTCACCATTATCAAATATGCACACATATTTATTTTTTAATTTATTTATTTTATTTATTTATTGTAGTATTTATTTATGTATTCATTTATTTTAATTATGTATTTCATTTTTATTATTTATTTGTTTATTTATTGATGTATTTATGTATCTATTTTATGTATTTATTTTTTATTTTATTTTATTTATTTTGTTTTACTTTATTTTATTTTATTTTTATATTATTTGTGTATTTACTTATTTATTCATTTATTTATTTATTTTATTTGTTTGTTTGTTTATTTGTTTGTTTATTTATTAATGCTTACATTTATGTGGATCTTCTATTGTATCTGTCTAACATCCCTAGCAACAAATAAATGCTCCGCTAATTTAAATACATATGAATGTTTACATTTAAATATATTGCAGTTGTGCTAACAGGAAGAAACTGTCTTTCGCAATTGCGATGATTGGGGTGCCGAAATTGTTACTTATGGACGAACCAACTAGAGGAGTTGAACCATTTGTCCGATTTGCAATGTGGAATTTCTTAAAGCAGTATCAGAAGTTGGGCTCCACAATAATCTTGGCCACAAAAAGGTTTTTATTAGTATAGGCTTTATTGAGCTTCCAATGTATTCTGGTGGGTGTGTGGCAAACATTATAACTCGACTTTAATCCACTTTTAATGCAGCCATTTCATTCTAACTTTATAGATACACTCGGTTTTTTATGAAAATGCAAAAACATATCAATTTTACAACTCATTAGACATTACATTAAATCATTAAAAATTAATAAACCATTTTTTCAAACATAACTGGAGATAACCAAGTCCTAGTAATCGTAAGGATGCCTGTGAACAATATTTTTACAACTAGTTGGTTTAGGGTTAGGGTTAAGGCTAGGGTTAGGGTTGGCATTAGCCTAACCCTAACCCTTAGGGGAATTTGGGTTAGGGTTAAAAATGTATTTTCATTGTGTTTTTTTTAATTTTATATAGGTTTTTTTTATGTAATTGGTTTATTTTTAGTGCAGAAAACAAAGCGAAGTAATTCAACACAGTATGGTAACATTTAAAGGAAGCACATTTAACACAGAATATAATCACACAATTAAAAAAATCGCATATACTTAACACAGAATAAAATCACAACGTGTAAACACAGTTTACAATCAGACAGTGAAAATGAATTCAACAAACCAAACTATGTTACTGATAAAACTTACAATAAGTTGGGATTTTTTTACTTCCCTCTACCTAAGAAATCTGCGTTTTCTTAGTAAATTGTCGTATTTTTATTAGCTGTCACTCCATACAAGGTAAAACCAATAAAACCCAAAAACATTTTTACAGATTTTTTTGAACAATCAGAAAACACAAAAGTGATTTGAAGGTATATTGCAAGTACATACAATTATACACTATAGTAAAAACTACGAGTAACTTTTAAATATTTATAACATGACATAACCCCATGATATTTTTATTTCACATCACCTGATGATTGCAATATTTGTATGACCATATTTCTACCAAGTTTCGCAGAATCTAACTCACTTTGCACAAAGATGGCGGTCTTGATCGACGGTAAAGTAGTTTGTCTTGGCATTCCACAAGAATTACAGAGAAAATACGAGAATTACTACACAATCAGTTTTCAGTTGAAAGATTTGGGGGAAGCCAACAAACAGGTCCCTATCTACATCAAGAAAGCATTTAGGAAAGTTATGGTTAGCATTGTTAATCTTTAATTTATATGCTGGAGTTGTAGATGTAGTAGAGTTGATGTGCGAGAGTTGCAGATTTAAAAAGGTCCGAGTTAAATTTAAAGTGGCCAAATAAAAAACGTGTGAGTTCGAATCTTCTCGAATTTTATCATTTGTGTTGAATGCTTGGCGAATGTTTAATTAAAACCCTTTATATCGGCAACCTTTTGAGACGTAACAGCCAAAATATGCAATTTACCAAATTTACCAGTTTTAAAGGGCCACTAACATTTTATTTTTCATTATTTAGGATTAGGTATATATATATATATATATATATATATATATATATATATATATATATATATATATATATATATATATATATATATATATATAATTTAAATAAATAGCTTTAAATATAAAATAATATTTATTCTTTTTTTTTTAGAAAATAGGCCTACACGTTTCGCACAAAACATATTATAGTATTTTAGTTAGCTCTGCTAGAATAATAAAATTAGTAATCATAAAATATAACTATAATCATTGAATATTTACAATAAATACATCAATGGGAGCATTGACCTTGCATGCTGTTTGAAAGTTTGTTTAAATCTGGCTCATAACTTCTTGTTTTAGGAGGTTTCAAGCACGCCTCTAGATCTGTTTTACTTAGTTGGCTTCTTACTTAGCTTTTTATTATATTCATCTAAGAGAACTCTTGCTAGCACGAATGTGTTGACCTAAAGATCTTCAGCACTCCATAAGTCAACTTCTCAACGTTACTGTACCATCCTGCAAATCTTTTCCATGCGTCACGTATGAGTGCCTCAACTTTTACAACTGTCCAGTTGTTCAGCGTAACGTACATGTTTTACTGGACCTTCAACTTTTTCTGCTTGCTTTTGGGTTCTATGAATTTTCCGCTCCACAAATGAGTCGTTTTCAAATCCAGCAATAGCATTTCAAGCGAACCAGCATCAATTCCAAATAGCTCAAAGTTAATCTCATTTGTTTTTTGTGTTGAAATAGTCTACTATGAACGTCAGAGTACTTGCATTTATTTGTTTTGAATAGCTCAAATCTCTCAGTGAACCCATCCTTCGTTTTGTTTGTTGTAATGCTGAAGCAATTCATGCTAATAGTTGCATTGGCTTCTAGATTTTTTTTTTCAGATTTTTCGAAATCAAGTAATTTACCGCTCTCCGTGTCTTCAACAAAAAAAAGTAATTTTCTTTTTTCGAAACATCCACTTCTAAAGCAAGTCATAGGCTGAGTTTTCCTTTCCGTGCAGTTTTACATTTAGCTCGTTTAGTTTCTTTGTGATATCCACCATGAAGTTGAATGTTTCAATTCGGGATGAACAGTTTAATAGGAAGTACATAGAAAATAGGGAGTACCTAAATATTCTAATAGAATAGCAAGTGTTTATTGTTTATTGTATATAATTCATAACCGAGTGTTGCAGAACATTTTTATGAGTTTTGAAAATAAAATAAAATGATTATTTGTGCATGGAGCCGAAGAGCCGCATCTTGACCTCAAAAGAGCTGCATGCGGCTCGCGAGCCGCCCCTGCTTTATATAGAATGATAAGCCCATAAATGAAATGTGAAATGGAATTGAGTAATATGTTGTTTTCTATTCACAGATCTTCGAAACTTCAAATGTGTACATCCACTTTCAAATTCCTGAGAACCTCTTGTCCTTATCCAAACTATTTACAGTCATGGAAAACGCAAAAACAAAATTAAATCTTGACTCATACACTGTTCATGAAAACTCGCTTGAACTAATGTATCAATTGTTTCTGTGGAAAGAAGAAGACTAATGACGTTTTAAAAGAAAAACTCTGGACAAATTAATTCAATAAACGTATTAAACATTTAAATTGTTTTATATTTAATTTTTAACCTGTTTTAGGTTAACAAAGTTTGTCTAGTAGGTTAGATTAATTGTTAGCCTTTAATTTATAGCATGAGTTTGTGGTTATCTATATACTACTAAAACTCAAGTTTGTTTACATGTTTGAATATTTGTTTTGTTGTTTTTTTGTTTTTTTGTTGTTTTTTTTTTTGTTTGCTTGTCTGATTGACTACTGTAGAGGATCTGCGCTACGTGGAGAGCTGTAAAATAGTATGTAGGTAGAGAACAATTTTTTTCAGACAGACTGTTAATCACAAATTTATTTAAAGACTTTAATTAATTTATTGATTTATTCATAGGTAGATTAACCACATTAATTTTAAAATAAAAAAAAATTGAGATTTTTGCAAATTTCGACGTTTTATGGCTCCCTGAGTCGGAAATCATAGTTTTGCAATCTTGTCTGTGTGTGTGTGTGTAAACACCATAACTTGAAAACCGTTACAGCTAGGATGATGAAATTTTATATATAAGTATTATATTACAATTGTAGATCCGTATCAACTTTTGAGCGATTTCTAATAACCGGAAGTTGTACTTTTTCTACTTTGAATTTTTCAAAAGCCTATAACTTGATTACTATTTCAGATAGATAAATGAAATGTAACATGTAGGTAAAACATCTAGTTCTCTGCCTTCTATCAAATTTTGAGTAATTTCAGTTGACCGAAAGTAGTAATTTACGCTATTTCTGATTTCTCAAAAATCTAATGTAAATTTATAAAGTACTAATAATATTATGCACATATAATTTGGCGTTCACTTGGAGTGCAATTCTTTTTTCTTCGAGATTTTATTCTATTTTAAAAAGTTAAAGTATTTAAAATGGATTAAAATCATGGCTATATCCCGAGTTCCCATCTCCTGTTTTTTTATATAAGAAAATTCGAGAAAGTTTAGGGAAGATCACTCCCGGTTTATTTCTTTTACTTTTATTTTTTATTTTTTCGTATATACGAAGTGTCTACAGGATATTACCCACCACCCACCCCCCTCTCCCCCGGAAATTACCCCCCGGACATTTCACCCCCGTATTTACCCCCCGGGGAATTACCCCCCCCCCCCCTCTCAAGTTAGAATCCTAACTCTAACCAGAATTCTATACCTATATACTCCTTTAATCCAAACCTTAAGAAAAAGACCAAAACCTAAGCATCCACCTTAGCCTAAAACTTCACACAAAACCAAAACCAGCGCTAGACATTGGTTTAAGCCTAACCCTAACCCTAGCTCTAACCCTAGCCCTAACCCTAACCCTAATTCTAACCCTGTCCGGGGGGGGGGGGGGTAATGTCCTACTGGGCGGGGGGGTAATTAACAGGGGGTAATTTCTCCGGGGGGGGGGGTAATGTCGGGGGGGGGGAAAGGTCCGGGGGTAATTGAAAGGGGGGGGGGGGGCGAATGCCCTGTTCCTATACGAAATATAAAGAATGTCTTGTAATCGTGCAAAAAAATCGAGATTTTTGCAAATCTCGATGTTTTAGGGCTCCCTGAGGCGGAAAAACATAGTTTTGCAATCTTGTCCGTATGTCTGTGTGTGTGTGTCTGTATGTGTGTCTGTGTGTGGGTAAACAAGATAACTTAAGTACCATTACAGCTAGGTTGATGAAATTTCATATATAAGTATTATATCAAAATCGTAGATCCGTATCTTTTGAGCGATTTCAGATAACCGGAATTGGTACTTTTTCTACTTTGAATTTTTCAAAAGCATATAACTTGAGAACTTTTCAGATAGCTAAATGAAAATTCACATGTAAGTAAAAGTTCAAACTTTCTGCTTTCTTTCGAATTTTGATTAATTTCTGTTGACCGGTAGTTGCAATTTACGCTATTTCCGTTTCCTCAAAAAAAAAACGCATGAGAATTTATAAAGTACTAATAATATCCCGCACTATTATGCACATTTTTTTTTGGCGTTCACTTGGTGAGCAATTCCTTTTTTTTATGAGATTCTATTCTATTATAAAAAGTTTAAGTAATTAAAAATGGGTTAAAAATAGTGTCTGTCCCAAGTTGCCATCTGCCGTAGTGTTGTATTACAATATTCGAGAAAGTTTAGGGGAGATTGCTCCCGGTTTATTTTTCTTTTTACATTTTCTTATTTTACGTTTTTTTTATTTCCTTTTTTCTATTTTCCTTTTTTTTATTTTACTTTTGTTTCAATTTATTTTTTTATATATTTCATTTTTTTTTTAAATTACATTTTATTTTTTTTTTTTCCATTTTTATATTTTCCATTTTTCGATTTTCCATTTTTTAATCTTCCATTCTTTTTTTTCCATTTTTTTATTTTCCAATTTTTTATTTTGTTTATTTTACATTATTTTATTTTACACCGTAGCGTAGCGAGGGGGGGGGGGGCGGGGGGGACATATGTCCCCGGGCGCCGAGCTTAGGGGGCGCCAAAATGGGTTGGAAAAATAAATTGAAAGGTTGAGGGGGTGCAAATTGAAAGTTTGAGGGGGGGTGCAAATCAAAATCTCGAGGGGGGGGGGGGGGGGGTTGCAAATCAAAATCTCGAGGGGGGGTGCAAATCGAAAAGTTTGTCCCCGGGCGCCGGGAAGGGTCGCTACGCCTCTGATTTTACATAATCATTTTTTCCTTTTTTTTTTTATTTTAGTTTTTTTTTATTTTCCTTTTATTTATTTTTTAATTTATTTTAATTTTTCATTTTCCATTTTTCATATTCTATTTTTTGCATTATTTTTATTTCCTCTTATTTTGTTTTCCATTATTATATTTTTTTTTTAATTAAGGGTTAGGATTAGGGTTAGGACAATTATATTTTTTTATTTTCCCTCTTTTTATTTTCCATCTTTTGATTTTCCATTTCTCCACGTTTTTAAACTTAGAAACCTAAAAAAAACCTTAAAAAACCTAACAGGTTTTTAGGTTTATAGTTATTTTTAGCTTTTTTAGGCTTTAAGTTTATTGAGGTTTTTAATTTTTTTTAAGGTTTTTTTAAGTTTTTAATTTTTTTAGTTTTTTTTTTAATTTTTTTTTTAAATAGGTTTTTAGCTTTTAGATTTTTAGGTGTTTATTTTTTTTTTGGTTTTTTTTTTTTAGATTTTTTAAGGTTTTTTTTAGGTTTTTTAGGTTTTTTAGGTTTTTTAGGTTTTTAAGGGTTTTTTTTATTTTTTTTATTTTTAACTTTTCAGTTTTATTTTTGCTTAGGTTTTACAGGTGTTTACCCTAACAGAGGCGTAGCGACCCTTCCCGGCGCCCGGGGCGAAGTTTTAGTTTGGCGCCCCCCCCCCCCCAATATATATATATATATATATATATATATATATATATATATATATATATATATATATATATATATATATATATATATATATATATATATATATATATATATATATATATATATATATATATATATATATATATGTGTGTGTGTATGTGTGTGTGTATGCGACAGTCCGGAAAAAATTAATAATTACGCTGTATGATTGTCGTTCCCAAAAACTTTACTCAACGCCAATTTAATTTTCCTTAAGATGCATTATCCTTTAAAAAATGACGATTAGTATTGTCAGAAGAAAAAAAATTGTTGCAGGTGCTAATTCGTTTAGGACAGTCTTTTTTTGTTTTATCTTTTGGAACAGTTTCTGTTATGATATAGTACACACTTGAATTATTAATTTGTTAGATAAAGGCTATACAATTGACATACAATAGCAAATTATTGTTCACATTGGAATACGATATGGGTATTTCGTTGACTGTTTGATTATATAATGAAACAAGCTAGTGGAAACAAACTGGAATCCAACGGACACAACAGCTCGAAGTCTTGGATTTATCAGATGTGCGCTGCCTTCTCGCACACAGTAAACAACAAATTCAGAACTAATTGTACTTGTTGAAGAAGCTGTAATAACTGGTTTAATGATAATAGCTGACGCCCATGACGTTCTGATTAGAATCAGCAGCGATAAAATGCGTATTAACATTCTAAGTCGATGTGGAATTCAAATGCATTGTCAAAAAAATTCAATCAGGATCTATAGCTAAATATGATTTATCTTTTACTGTATGGCTCCGAGCTAGGTTAAAGACAGTGGAGAATGAAAAGATGGTGGTTAGGACACAATATGAGACAACAAAAAATAACATCACGGGGAAAGAGGAAGATAAAAAGACAAAATAAGTTCTGAAGGTAATCGTTTGAAATAGAGAAGGGGGAGGGTGGATTATTAGGGTACGATCTTCATAAAAATCAAGTGAGTTGACGAAGTGTTGATTACGCCTATGTTCCTTATGAAGCCGAAACGAATTAACAGAAGAAAATCAAAAGAGTTTAGAACAGTGGGTTCCATCGAACCCGAGAGGTTCGGTAATTCAGTCTCAGGGTTTCCGCGGAGGTCAAGACACTCACCCGACTCAAATGATTCACGATCTGATTTTTTTCTGTGTGGAAGATACAACTATCAGTTAGGTTGACCAAAGTGTTATGAAAAAATGAATAAAAAAATGATCTATTCAGTACAATATACAAAACTGCAGCTTAAAATGAGGTTTTAAAATTATTTTCTACCCCTTTTGGCGCCCCCCTAGGGTCGGCGCCCGGGGCGGCCGCCCTCCCCGCCCTCCCCTAGCTACGCCTCTGTACCCTAAACTCTAAACTCTAAACCCTAACCCTAAACCCT